>NC_071388.1:173644031-173944031 GCF_022682495.2 Desmodus rotundus
GCACAGGTAGCAACTATCAATGTAAAAAGACAGACCTGAACAAGATTGTGTAAACCGAGCACATCTGAGCACTTAAATATGTTTTTACCATTGAACAAGTGGCTTTGTGGAGGTAATAACTTCTTGCCACATTAATCCCTATTACACCTTACTATTCTTTTATGCAAAAAAGCAAACATCCCAACAATGTGTAAGAAACTGTTTAAAAGGGTTCACTGCTAAATGTAATCATTACAGTTGGAACTTTTACCTTCTCCCCACAAAGAAGACAGCATATAAACACAAACAGGTAATTTGAATTAAACTGAACAAGCTAATTTTGATCATCGGTAAAGGCACACTCCCTCTCGATTGCTCCCTGGGAAAGGTCACATTGATCTCAACCCTATCATTTGAGAAAAACGTTCTCAGCCTTTAAAAAAATGGCCTCAAGTTTCAACTTGTGGTGAGTTTTTATGGTTGACTTACAAAGGGCTAAAGACTGAAGGGGAACATGAGAGATTTAGAGTGGAAATGCTGACTGCTTTCTTACTTTAGTGGTGCTGACAAGAATCTACTTCACTTAAATCTCACAGATGCAAACGTGAATCTTGCACTTCTGAGTTTCTTGTGGGGTTATCGATGAGGGAGACAACAGATGTGCTGACTTCACTGGAAATTCCCTGGTTAAAAGACCCTTACTAACATTTTGAAAAATTGGGTCTTTAGGCTCTTATAAGTCTCATTGTCCATCAAAGTAATGCATTCCTGACCAATGTAACTTGTGGGAAAAAAGAGAAATGAGTCCTCTCCCTTAACCACATGATCACTTAGGACGAAGAAGCCCCTGCCAGTGAGTAGGTGTTTCTCAAATGCTTGTCCACCATTTAAGAGGAAGGGTCCAATCCTGACCAGGGCATAGCAAAGGCCTCTACACATGGCCTGGTGTTCCCAAGTGTCTTCTGCCTTTTGAAAACACTTAGAAAATTGGGATGAAAAGCTTCCATTATTTTTCTTTCTCAGGAAATGATTCATGGTATTTCCAAAACCAACAGAATCTCTCTGATACAGCAGAATATTTAAATTCCCAAAGCAGGATTTGATCTTTGCCTACCTCCACAATCTCATTGTTCATTAAGTTTGTGTCTGTTAGTCTCTAACTTACTGGTGATTTTGGCACTTTAATGCCAAACAAAATAAAATAGAATTTTTTAATGTTAATACTTAACATTGAAAATTTTCTAGTCTCCCTGAAGCACATTCGGGGCCTTGGCTCTGCCTTTTAAGAGAGGGATTTGACAATGATGGAGAGGAGACATGTGCAGGGTAGTAGAAAAAATGCTGGAGTTCAGACTCAACACATCTCAGGCCTGTATCTCTTACTTACTGGCAGCGGAACTCTGGCCTCATCCTGTAACCTTGAAGCCTCCATTTCCTCAATTATAAGAACTGTAACACGACCTGCTGAAGTTTACATGAGATCAGAGGATTAGTATTTATTCAGAGATCTGAAAGATGTCAAGCAAAATAATGCCTGAAAATCATTGTGTGTCGTTATTTGGAAACTGGACACTTTTGTATTTAATGGATAGAATGCTTCTGTCTGCTACTGGGGCAGATTCCTTGCTCCTGGGCATAGCATTTCAAAGCAGAATTTCTCTAAGTGACTGGTGGGGTTGCTTATAGGATTTAGTCAGGGTCAATGGCCGATCAGTAAAGTTCCCCATATTGTGTTCTGGAGAAGAGTTAGGGCCCCTAGGTGCCAAGATGCTTTAGAAATATCCTGTCCTATATATCCTATATACACTCAAAGCTTGTCTTCTGTACCTATATACACTTATTGCTTGAATTTAGACTCCCTGGAACTCAAATTTCTGTTATTAGTATTCCAACGTCTTCCAAATGGTTGGATGCCATCAACAAAGAAGCAATGGTGCCATTTACACAACCAACAACACTCAATTTATCGTGCCCTCTGAAGTGGATGCTGGGGTGAGCTAATCATAGACTGAAACACTCAATGACCTAGCTTTCTGGGAGGTTGTCCATGGAGGGCTTGATTCCTTTCTTCCTTCCCTAGGAATTGCTCTCAACTGAAAAGAGCTCATAATGCCTGGTCAATGTGGAGGCAGGAAGGTCTGGCCCCCAGGGCTTGATTTAGGACATCTTTGAAGATTACCAATTTCCAAGCTCTCTGTGATACTGGTTGAGGCCTTTGTTGCATCTGCTTCATGGTTCAACTTTTCCCTTTGCTCAGCCCTGCTTCCCTTCCTTCTACATAGGTGATGTTTCACTTATGCTAAGAAGAGCATAGCATCCTAAGACTGCTATCCTTAGAAATGCCTGCTTACAAGTTTGGCCTTTGGCTGGCGTCTGGAAACATGGGTTTCAGTGGGATTTATACCATTCCCAAAATTGATAAGAGCAGCTCATAGTGCCTAAATTGTTCATAAAAACAATGTGGTGTAAGCTTAACACCTGCTTTCCTTCTGGGAGTCTGGAATTTTGGTATGTGGTAGACCAAGGATACCTATGTGGCTGGCCTCCAATAAACACCCTGGGCACTAAATCTCTAATGAACTTCCCTGGTTGGCAACATTTCACACATGTTGCCAGACAAGTCTTGTGTCACTCCACAGGGAGAAGACTCTTGGAAGCTTGAACCTGATTTTCTCTGGACTTTGTTCCTCGCATCTTTTTCCCTTTGCTGATTTTTAAAATATCCTTTTGCTGTAATGGATTTTAACTGTGAGTACTACTATATGCCAAGCCTGTTATCCCTCCTAATGAATCACCGAACTTCGCAATGAACTTCCTGCACACAAATCTCTGTCATCTCAGAAAACCTGACTTAAGTCACCCCCTCCCTTAGTGTTAACCCAAGCACTACTCTTCCCTGAAGCTCTGTTTCAGTTAATTGTACCACTATTCTTCCAGTCCCTAATTTTACAATCTCAGAATTAAAACCCTCCCATCCAGTTGGCTGATAGTCCCCCCAAATATATCTCTACAATGTCTCCTAACTGTGTCCTCTACATTTTCACCATCACTATTGTTATAATTTAGGCTATTATACTTCCCATCTGAACAAACACTTCAGTTCCGTAATTGTTCTCTTCCCAGTCACACCGATGCATAGTGCTGCCAAGTTAATCTTCCTAATGCAAATTTGGACTAAGTGAGTTTCTAGCTTTAAAACCAAGCCACGCCAAAACTTCAATTTTTTCTCACTAATTTCAGAATAATGTTAAACTTCTTAGAAGGGCATTTAAGATGTCCATGAACTGGCCTCAACAATGACATCAGTCTCATTCTCTCCTGCTCATTGTACTATACCTTTTAGCTATATGGAGATTCACATTGCTCACTGAACAAGACTTATATTTGTGTGCCCTTTTTTCTGTGTTTACATTATTCATTCCTTCTCAAAAGGTCTTGTACCCATCTTCTTTTATCAAAATTCTACTACCATTTTCAATGACAATCTTCTTTTGAGAAGTCTCTTCCATAAAACCTTCCCAATCTGCCTTTTCAAGGTAAAATTTCTCATCCTCTGCTTTTCTAGAGCAAAAATGTATCATTGTGTCTCCTACCCCCACCCTTGATGTGTGACTCTGAAAGTAATGACAAGGCTTCGTCTCCTTTCTCCTTTGATCTTAACCAATAGATTTGGCTAAACAAGAACAAGAAGGAATTCTTGATCAATAGTTTTTATTCCTTATGTGACAGAGAACTATTCATAGTTTATAAACTATATGCTCTGGACCAGTGTTCTCTAAATGTTCTGAATTATATATCCCAAAACAAATTTGAACATTTATCTGCAACTTTATATGGGCTTATTTATATGTTATATACATGTAAATTATACTGATATTTTCCTTACATCATAGAACACATACATAACTAGTAATGTTCAAAGGACGAGATAAAAATAGATGTAGAACATTCTGAATTTTCATGCCATGTTCCAGTGAATCCTACACTGAGATATGTGCACTCCTATCTAGAGAACCCTGATTCCCACCCACAGTACCGTGCACTTAGTTTTCCCTCTGTGACCTCCCTTCCTTGAGTCAAAGCTATGCTATGAGCAAAGATAGAAAATATTAATCTTTGTGCGTGGCCAGAGAGCAAAAATGTCATTTTTCTCAAGGGAAAGGTGATTTCATGAACAGTGCAAGGTCCTGGTGGTTTAGCGGTCCCTCTGTAGCCAGAGATTGTCCAAAGGGAATCAGTATCATTTTTATTCAATAAGGCAGCATTATTCAGATAGATCCTGAAGATTTCTGTTTTTGTCGTCGTTGTTGGGTTTGTTTAAACCACTCCTTCTAATAGGTTCTATAATTAGGAAGACTTTTCAGAGTCTGTGCTAGGCTGACGGCAGATTGAGGCAAAATATTTTTCCCCTAGTAATTTCAAATCCAGCTTGATAATGCAGAATGTAAGTAGCAGTGACCTTACATATGTGAAGTTCTAAGCTCACTTCTGCTGTCACAACACACTCTTGAGCAGTCCAAGCACAAAAAAGAGAAGTACAAGAAATATGTAAAAGAAGGAGTGGCATAAAAATAAGTATAGAAAGGGTTTTGGAAATTATAGTCAAATGCATATTAGCATCAAGCATAAACTTGAGAATATGAGAGAGTAAGGCTCAGAAAGAAAGCATATTTCAAAAGGACATTTACAAAGCTTTGGATTAAATAAGCTCTTTGAATTTGAATTATTAAGGAAAGAGAGCCCAGAAAGATAGAAAATTGCTGTTGTACAAAGCTATCATTTAGAATCAAAGGGCAGATAAAGAGTTTCCCAGGGAAGAAAAAAGTGAAGGAGTTTATCATCACCAAGCCATTATTATATGAAATGTTAAAGGGACTTATCTAAGAAAAAGAAGATTAACACTATGAACAATAAAATGGCAAAAAAATACATATCTATCAACAATTGAATCTAAAAAACAAACTAAGCAAACAAGAATAGAGACAGAATCATGGATACAGAGAGCATTTTTATGGTTTCCTGATGGGAGGAGTTGTGAGAGAAGGGGTGAAGAGGTGAGGGGATTAAGAAGTACCAATAGGTAGTTACAGAATAGTCATGGGGATGTCAAGTACAGTATAGGAAATGGGGTAGCCAAAGAACTTACATACATGACCGACAGACTGAGGGAGTGGGGTTGCTGGGTGGAGGGGGACAAAGGGGGAAAAATCAAGACAACTGTAATAGCACAATCAATAACACATAATTTAAAAGAAGAAGAAAATTGCTATTAAACAATAAATTTGGGGGCTAGTATTCTGGAACACATTTCCCACAGACCTTTAATGTGATTACATTAAGATTAACATTATCTGAGACCTTTGTGTTTACACGTGGGCTCTACTTCTGCAAACAAAGCTTACTGGAAATCACTATATTGAAAGTCATTAAAACATATAGGTACCATAATGACTCCAAAAGGCACGCTGAGCATCATTAATTGCCATCTGACATACATCCCACACCTCCCACACAACAGAGGTAAAGATGGGCTTCAGTTCACACTCTAGCTCTGAGTATGTTTCAAGTCCAATCACTAGTCCACTGCTAGGAATGGACAGTTTGGGGTTTAAAGCAAAATGCAGCTTTCCCTGGGGAAATTTCAAGGAAGGTCAAAATAAATGGGGCAGAAAGGGTATATAATGAATTGCTTTCTCCTCCTCAGCCATGCTGGTATATTCTATGTCTACCTGGGTGCCAGGGCATAAGCCTTTGCCTTGTACACAAGTCACATTCTCGGGGAGGTAAGGCAAAGAGGAAGGGGAGAAAAGCCTGCCATACTCTTTAACAACCACTCCAGTGCATTATGAAGCAGATGTAGATCATAAGGGTGCAGTTTGAGGATGCTGGGTTATGGCGTTCTTACACGGCAAAGCCTACATGCACATAAGCAAATGTACATCAAATAAATGTTGCACAAGTAATTAATATAGGTGTATTTACCTTTTATGCATATATTTGAGGAATTTAAGAAATATAATTAACATGATATTTTATCAATAGTTAACATTTCTGGAAATGCTACACATATCTTGAAATGTAACTAGTTAACACAGAAAGAGTCTAAAAGAGAAGTGATTTTTATGTCTCTCTAGAGTATAGTTACAGTGTGCATTTTGAGGTCTTTTGTTCTGTTGATCTTAAATCAAATAGTAATGAAGAAAACACCTCATTATTCAACAGTTGGTGAGTAAAGAGAAGGAATATACCAAGATTTAGAAGTTTTTCTCCAATTCTAGGGAAATAGTAATATTTGATATCTGTAATTCAGGCTATCAGGATAAATGAATACAATGTGCTGTTTAGACATAATAATTTTCTAATGGGATGCAAAGCTGCTAATAATACCAAGTAAAGAAACACCAAAGAGAAGTATAGAATGTAACAAAGAGGTGAGATTGCAACTAAGATATCAGCAGTATGGGAATATTGTTTCTGACGCCAGGATAATTTTGAAGGAGAAGTCCTTATCGAGCCAATCAAGACTTCCCAGTGGCTTTTAAGGCCCATTTAGTAGATCTGTAAGCCATTTGTTGCTACCATGGTTTTTCCTTTGTCCACTGTCCATCCTCAATGTCCTCTCCATGCTCCAGGAATGACAGGACAACCTAGACACCTCTTCAAATACTTCCCATGGGCCTAGATTGACTGAACCAAACCTTCATGTCTCCTTTCCCAGGTGACAAATAACCAAACAAATGCAGTTTTAAAAAATACACAGAAACTTCATATTGGTTTGCTAAATGTAACAACTATGAAATAAGGTTATGTTTGGAAGCTCATTTTTTTCACTTAATATAAGAAGAATATTATATGTTATTAAATGTAGTTTTCCAAATTTCTATGGCTATATAATATTCCATTCTACAGATAAACTATGATTTATTTAGCTACTTCCACTGTTTATTACATTCTATTAACTTTTATATATTATGAAAGTGAGAGAGAAAATGCATAGTTCCTTCTTTTCTTATTTCTCATGGGTCAAAAGCAAGTATAGGGATGACTAAGTTGTAGTTAGCTGTGAGAATAAACAAAAGTGGTCCCCAGTAGAGACTGATTTTTACTCACTACCACTCCCAGAACCTTGATTTTGAGGCAGAAATGTTCCCGGCTTTAAGAAACAAAAACAAAAACAACAGCAAAACCCCTTTTGTTTCCCATATAAGTAAGATGATGTGATCCAGTTCTAAGCAATGAGAAGTCAGCAGAGTAATTGGTAGAGATGTACAGAAGGGCACCCTTTTGGGAAGAAAGGCAAAATGAGTTTGGAGGTGCCTATTTTTCTTTGCTTTTTTTCCTTGTTCCTGGCTGAAAAGTATGCAGATCTGATGATTAGAGGTCTGGCAACCATCTTGAGAGCAAAGAGGCACACTGGTATTGTCACAAGAATTTTTAATACATGCAATACCTGACTATTTAGTCAAAGGCACTGACCTCTTTTCCCTTAAACTGTTAAATAAAAAAAATGACGATAGCTAATACAACAATAGTCATCTGGTGTGAATGAATCAAAATTATACTTATTTTTTTTGTCAGGTGAGCAAAAACAATATTTTTTCGTGTGCTGCAGAATTTTAATAATTAACGTATGTGTGACATAAGATGAAAAAGGTGGAAAATCTCTGCCCTAAATAATTCACTAGGCACCCCCCAAAATACAAGAGCATTTTCCTCTATAGTCAAGACTAGTAGGAGAGGCAGAGACACAGAATAGGCTGGTCCCACACCCATGTGTAGTGGATAAAAATTGGGAGGGATATCTCAGGAACAAGGAGTTCTGGCCCCACAACAGACACCCCAGCCCAGGGTTCCAGTGCCAGGGAGATAAGTCCCCATAACTTCTGGCTGCAAAAACCAGTGGGGTGGGGGTGAGGCTGTGTAAGACAGAAACTGCTAGAGCCTCAGGCAGTTCCTCTTAAAGTATCCATGCACAGACTTACTCAGACTTACTTCCTCTGAATTTCTGCACCAGGGCAGTAGCTTGAAAGGCACCAGAGACATGTGGGGAGGAAGTGAATTGTCTGGCTTCAGGACAAGAGCTAGGGGGCAGCTTTATCCCAGACAGAACTGCTGGCAGAAGCCACTGTTCCTTTTCTGAACCTTCCCCCTATAGAGCTGAAAGGCGGTGCCACGTCTGAGATTCCATCAACCTGGCTCACACAGGTTGCCCACCCTGGTGATTTCCTGAGTTTCCTCCCCACCTAAATTTTGGGCCCACCCAAGCATTTCCAATGGCTTTTCCATGCAAATCGCTTATCTTGGCTCATGATTCAGATTTTCCTAAATCCTCTTAAACAAGCAGCATTTGGCCTCAGAAAGTCCCATACCTCTTGCTAAGTGGCCCCTAGCCTGGCAATAGCAGCAGCAGATCTTGGTTCACAGTTTGGCCTGACTTGGACTCCTCCAAGCCTAGCACACATAGCAGCCATCTTCAGATTACTTTGTAGCTTATGCCTGATGGCCTCAGACAGAACAAAGGTGGTGGATGACCTTGGTCTGTACCTCCCAGGAAGCCCCTCAGCCTGTACACCCACTGGATGACTACAAACCATGTTGGAGGACAACCACTGAACCAACTGCAAAAGTGACACACTCAAAGGGCAGACTCAATGGGCACCAGAAACCTGCTGAAGTAAGTCCTGCTCTGTGGAGTGGGCCCCTGCACAGCTGATCCTCCACAGTGGTTGGAGGTTGCTGGTTAGAGGTCACAGCAGTTCCTTGAAGGTGATCTGCCTGGGTAAATTTCTCCTATTGACCTGTCAACAGCAATCAAGGCTCAACTACAAGAGGAAGGTGTTCACAACCCACATGGTAGGCACACCTTGAATACCCAGCTTGAGTGATAGGGGAGGCTATGCCACTGGACCCTACAGGACATCTACTATATACCAAGCCAGGGAGTCATAGCAGCTCTACCTAATACATAGAAACAAACACAGGGAGGCTTCCAAAATGAGGAGGCAAGGAAACATGGCCCAAATGAAAAAACAGAACAATTTTCCAGAAAAAGAACTAAACAAAATGGAAAAAAGCAATATCTCAGATACAGAGTTCAAAGCACTGGTGATAAGGATGCTCAATGAACTTAGGGGAAGAGCAGATGAACTTAGAGAGAACTTCAACAGTATAAAAAAGGACATGGAAATCATAAAAAAGAACCAGTCTGAAATAAAGGATACACTAACTGAAATAAAGAACAATTTGCAAGGAATCAACAGGAGAATGGATGAAGCTGAGAACCAAATCAGAGATTTGGAATATAAGAAAGAAAGACCCCACTAAGCAATAGCAATCCTGAGAAATAAGTACAAAGTTGGAGGAATCATGCTACCTAATATCAAACTATAAGACCGTAGTAACCAAAATAGCACAATAGTAGCATAAAACAGCCATATAGATCAATGGAACAGAATAGAGAGCGCAGAAATAAACCCACAGCTTTACAATCAATTAATAGTCAACAGAGGAAACAGCACATACAAATGGGTTAAAGATAGCTTATTCAATAAATGGTGTTGTGAAAATTGGACAGATATATGCAGAAAAATAAAACTAGACCACCTTCTTACACCACATACAACAATAAATTAAAAATATATTAAAAACTGAAATGTTAGACCTAAAACCAGAAAATTCTAAAGAAAACATAGCAAAACTTTGGACATTGCTTGTAGCAATATTTTATTGGACATATCTTCCCAGACAAGGAAAACAAAAGAAAAAAAAGAAACAAATGGGACTACATCAAACTGAAAAGTTTTTGCACAACAAAGGAGATCATCAACAAAATAAAAAGACAACCCACAGAACGGGAGAACATATTTGCTGATACATCTGGTAAGGGGTTAATATCCAAAATTTATAAAGTACTTATAAAACAACACCAAAAAAACAAACAACCCAATTTTAAAAAATGGGCAAAGGACCTGAATAGACACTTCTCCAAAGAGGACATACAGATGGCCAGTAGACATATGAAAGGATGCTCAACATCACCAATCATCAGAGAGATGCAAATTAAAACCACAAGGAAATACCATCTCACACCTGGCAGAATGGCTACCATCAATAAATCAATAAACAACAAGTGTTAGCAAGGATGTGGAGAAGGGGGAACCCTTTTGCACTGTTGGTGGGAATGCAGATTGATGCAGCCGCTGTGGAAAGCAGTATGGAAGTACCTCAAAAAATTAAAAGTGGATCTGCCTTTTGACCAGCAATCCCACTCCTGGGAACATATATGAAGGAACCCAAAAACTAATTTGAAAGAACATAAGCACCCCTATGTTCACTGTAGCATTATTTACAATTGCCAAGATATGGAAGCAGCCCAAGTGTCCATCAATAAAAGAGTGGATAAAACAACTAAGGGACATTTACACAGTGGAATACTACTCAGCTATAAAAAAAGAACAAAATTTTACCCTTTGTGACAATATGGGTGGACCTGGAGAACATTATGCTAAGTGAAATAAACCAGTCAGAGAAAGACAAATACCATATGATTTCACTTATATGTGGCATCTAATGAGCAAACTGAACTAACAAGCAAAACAGAGACAGATTCATAGGTGGAGATCCAATGAGAGCTATTTGATGGGGGGAGGTGAGTAAAAGGGGAATAAATGGTAATGGAAAAAATACAATAAATATTTTTTTAAATAATGAATTTTGAAAAAACACCCAATCGGAACAGCAAGAAAAAAGAAGCCCCCCAAATGAGGACAGTGTAAGGAGCCTCTGGGACAACTACAAGTGTACCAACATTCATGTCATGGTGGTATCAGAAAGAGAAGAGAGTGAGCAAGAAAACCTATTTGAAAAAATAATGACAGAAAACTTCCCTAATGGGGTGAAGGAAATAGGCATACAAGTCTAGGAAGCACAGAGAGTCCCAAACAAGATGGTTGCAAAGAGGCCCACTCCAAGACACATCATAATTAAAATGCCAAAGGTTAAGGACAAAGAGAGAATCTTAAAAGCAGCAAGAGAAAAGCAGTTAGTCACCTACAAGGAAGTTCCCATAATACTGTCGGCTGATTTCTCAAAAAACACTTTGTAGCCTTGAAGGGATTTGCAAGAAATATTCAAAGTGATGAAAAGCAAGGACCTACAACCAAGACTACTCTACCCAGAAAATCTATCATGTAAAATTGTAGGGCAGATGAAGAGATTCCCAGACAAGAAAAAGCTAAAGGAGTTCATCATCACCAAACCATTATTATAGGAAATGTTAAAGAGACTTATTTAAGATCAAACTATAAATAATAAAATGACAATAAATACCTGTCTATTAATAATTGAATCTAAAAAACAAAATAAGGAAACAAGCAAAACAGAAACAGAATCATAGATACAGAGAATATTCTGATGGTTGCCAAATGTGAAGTTGGGGGGGGGGGTGGTCAAGGGGATGGGAGAAAATGGTGAAGGGATTAAGAAGTACAAATTAGTAGTTACAGAGTAGTTATGGGGATGATATTGTACAGCATCAGTATTACAATACATGTATATACAGTACTCTCAATTTATCTCTTTCCTTTGACACCTTGCTATAAGCAGGTTGTACCTTCAACACTTTGTGTGGAAAGCCTCTTAGCTAGATCACATCTATTAGGTATATCCTTTGCTTTCCACATAACTGAAGACAAAAACAGTATTGCTAAGATTTCTGCCACTACTAACAAGAATCTCCCTCCTTGTGTTCCTCACTTCCTTTTGAATCTTTACCACCAGCTTCCTCAAAGTTCAGATTTCCACTAACAGTCTATTCAAACAAATTTTGGTTTTCTCTAACATGCTCCTCAAAATCCTTCGAGCTTTCACCCACCACTTGGTTCCAACGTTACTCACACATTTTTAGGCATTTGTTATGGCAAAACTACTGGGCTTCATCAGAGAAGAACTACTAGGATGGATATATGTATGCGCAGAATTTGATGTTCCTGAATTGTAGGAGCTGGTTATTGCGGGAACAGTTTCTGTAAAGCTGTTGTATTCACATCTGAACCTAGAGCTTGAAGTACACCATGCAGGCAGAGTCTGAAAAGGATGTTGGAGATCCATAACAAGCCAAAACTCATGAGTGCTGTTTGAGCCCCATGAGTACACGCTGAAATCCATGCCAATTTTATTACCTCTAACTTTTGGCGGTGTGAGTATCCTACAGAAGCGATATCTCATTGTCACAGAGCTTAAAATAATACCTGGCTCAAAAGTAAGATGATGAAGAAAAATCCAGGGGATGATGGAGCAACTGCTGCCTCACATCAATGAGGTGAATCCTCAGATCAACAACAAGGTGTGAGAGCTACAAATTGGCTGAAGCTCTCGAGATCTCCCACAATAATCTATTGTGGGCTGTCCTAAATGGAAACATACAGGAAAGGGAATTCTAGGGAAGGTGGTTCAGACTGGCTAAACTGACACATTCTAAATCACCATAAGCCATCATATCTGTAATCCAGCCAGTCAGAAGCAGGAAGAAAATGAAGATTTTACCCTCCTCTATTTAAGGGCATTGCATCAAAGGAATTCCTAACCCCATGGGCTAAAACCTAGCCTCTTGATTAAGCTGCAAGGGAAGTGTGAAATGAGATCTTTATTGCAGTGCTCACAGGCCCAGGAATTCTGTTCCTGGGGAAGAAGGGTAGATATTGAAAACAACTCACAGTTTCTGCCACATTCCACTTGGCTCCACCCCTGGAATGTCTTTTCCTCCTTCTCTGCTTGGCAAACTCTAGTTCACCCCTAGAGACTCAATTATTATCCTTCCTGCAAAGCCTTCACTCTGTTTTCATATTGGGTTTTACAAATCTTTCCATCTTGACACTTTCTGGTTTACTCCTTTAGAAAATTTTAAGACCATTGTTCTAGCAACTGAGGATTTAGCAGTGACCAAAACAAATTTTTTTTGTTTGCAAAATTTATTGCATCATAATTACTTAGTATCCCTTGAACTCTAAGCCTGCCATCAACTGAGATAAGAAGGGTAAGATTCATGGATAACTTCAAGCATTTCTATTCCTAACTAAATGCATAAATCTGTTAACCACGGTTAAGATGAAATAATTGGGTAAGGCTTCAAAAGTACTTCATGTTCTTTTCTATTAACCACAAAGGTAATATTTGTGATTTATAAATTATGTCTCTTTTAAAGAGTTGTGAACCTTAAAAGGACCTTGGAGCTGATCTAAATTTAGAAAAGAAGTCTAAGTCTTGAATCAAAAGATTATTTGCTCAAAATTATGTGCCAAGTTAGTGTCAGGGCTAAAAGTGGAATCCAAGAGTATTGATTCTTAAACACGTGCCCTTGACATATTGTATTTTTGTGAAAAAAGCCACAGTAAAAATATATGTTAATTATTTTGTAAAGCCAGTCTTTTAAAAAAATATAGCATCAAAATTTGGGCTTTTAAAAAAGCCCATTACCGAATTCATTTATTAGTTCTAATAGTTTTTTGGTGGAATCTTTAGGGTTTTCTATAGTATTGTGTCACTTGCAAAATAGTCACAATTTTACTTTTTTCTTTCCCATTTGGATACCTTTTATTTCTTTTTCTCGTCTGACTGCTGTGGCTGGGACTTCCAATACTATGCTGAATAAAAGTGGTGAGAGTGGACATCCTTGTCTTGTTCCTGATCTTAGAGAAAAAGCTTTCAGCTTTTTATGATTGAGTTTGATATTAGCTGTGGGTTTATCATATATGACCTTTATTATGTTGAGATATGTTCCTTGTATACACACTTTGCTGAGAGTTTTTGTCATAAATGAATGTTGGATTTTGTCAAATGCATCTTTGGCATCAATTAAGAGTATCATATGATTTTTATCCTCCATTTTGTTTATGTGGTGTATTATGTTTATTGATTTGCAGATATCAAACCATCCTTGCATTCCTGGACTAAATCTCACTTGTTCCTGGTGTATGATCTTTTTCAATATATTGATGAATTTGGTTTGCTAATATTTTGTTGAGAATTTGTACATCTATGTTCATTAGGGGTATTGACTTGTAATTTTTTTTAGTAGTGTTTCTGGTTTTGGTATCAGGGTAATACTGGACTCATAGAATGAGTTTGGAAGCTTTCCCTTCTCTTCAGTTTTTTGGAATAGTTTAAGGACAGATATTAATTCTTCTTTGAATGCTTAGAAGAATTCACCTGTGAACACATCTGGTCCTGGGATTTTGTTTGTTGAAACTCTTTTGATTATTGATTCAATTTCATTTCTAGTAAATCAGTCTGATTGTCTTAAAGATCACATGCTTCTAAGAATTTATCCATTTATTCAAGGTTGCCCAATTTGTAGGCATATAATTATAGTGTTCTCTTGAAATGCTTTGTATTTCTGTGATGTCGGTTGTCACCTCTCTTCATTTTCAATTTTATGCATTTTGGCGCCCCCCTCATTATTTATTTATTTATCTTTGGTGAGCCTGGCTCAAGGTTTAACTATTTCATTTATTTTTCAAAGAACCAGCTCTTAGTTTCATTGATCTTTTTGTTTTCTCCTACTGTTTTGAGTCTCTAATTTATTTATTTCTACTCTGATCTTTATTATTTCCTTCCTTATACTCACTTAGGGTTTTGTTTTTTTTCTAGTTCCTATAAGTGTATGTTTAGATTATTTATTTGAGATTTTACTTGTTTCTTGAGGTAGGCCTGTATCATTATGAATTTCTCTCTTAGAACTGCTTTTGCTGTGTCCCAAAGATTTTGAATCATTTTCTTTTCATTTTCATTTGTCTCAAGATATTTTTCAACTTTCTCCTTGATTTTTTCGTTAATCCATTGATTGTGTAGCAGTATGTTGAATAATGTTTAATAAATGAATTCAATAAAATTACAGGATACAAAATTAATATTCAGAAATCTGTTGCATTTATATAAACAAATAACAAACTATCAGAAAGAGAAATTAAGAAAACAATTCCATTTACAATTGCATCAAAAAGAATAAATTATCTAGAAGTAAATTTAACCAAGGAGATAAAAGACCTGTAATCTGAAAACTAGACATTGATGACAGAAATTGAATAACAAACAAATAAATGGAAGGTTATACCGTGCTAATAGCTTGAAAGAATTAATGTTGTTAAAATGTCCATACTGCACAAAGAAGACTACAAATTCAATGCAACTCCTATACCAATGGCATTTTTCACAGAAGAAGAACAAATAATCCTAAAATTTATATGGAACCACAAAATATCCCGAATAGCCAAAGAAACCTTGAGAAAGAAGAAAAACTGAAGGTATGCTCTCTGACTTCAAACTATACTACAAAGCTATAGTGATCAAAACAGTGTGGTACCGGAACAAAAACAGATACATAGATCAAGAACAGAATAGAAAGGCCAGAGGTAAACCCATGCTTATATGGTCAATTAGTCTACAACAAAGGAGGCAAGAATATACAATAGGGAAAAGACAGTTTCTTCAATAAGTGATGTTGGGAAAACTGGACAGATACATACAAAAAAATGAAACTAGACCACTTTCTTATACCATATGTAAAAATAAACTCAAACTGTATTAAAGATTTAAATGTAATACCTGAAACCACAACGATCCTAGAAGAAAACATAAGCAGTAAAGTTTCTTTAACATATCTCTTAGCAATGCCTTTTTGGATTCTTCTCCTATGTCAAAGGCAACAAAAGCAAAACTAAGCACATGGGACTACATCAAACTATAAAGCTTTTGCACAGCAAAGGAAACCAACAAGACAAAAAATCAACCTACTCAATGGGAGAAGAAATTTGCAGATGATATATCTGATAGGGGTTGATATCTAGAATATATAATAAAACTCATATCCATCTCTTTCTGGCATTCAAGATGTCGAAGCCAGGACGTGGCAAGTCCTCTGGTGTGAAATTCCAGATTTCCCTTGGTCTTCCAGAAGGAGCCATGATCAACTGTGCTGGCAACACAGGAGCCAAAAATCTGTATATCATCTCTGTGAAGGGGATCAAGGGACGACTGAACAGGCTTCCTGCTGCTGGTGTGGGCGACATGGTGATGGCTACCATCAAAAAAGGCAAACCAGAGCTCAGAAAGAAAGTACATCCACCAGTAGTAATTCGACAACAAAAGTCATACCAGAGAAAAGATGGCGTGTTTATTTCGAAGGTAATGCGGGGGGTCATAGTAATAAAGGTAAAATAAAAGATTCTACCATCACAGAACCAGTTGTAAAGCAGTGTGCAGATTTGTGGCCCAGGATTGTAATCGATGCTGGCAGCATTGCATGATTTTTTAGTGTATTTATAAAGAAAAAAAATTTTAAATTATTTCCTCCCCCTCCCCCCAAATCATACAACTCAATATCAAAAAATAAACAGAAAACCAAATAATCCAATTAAAAAATAGACAGAGGACCTTAATAAACATTTCTCCAAAGAAGACACACAAATGGCCAACAGACACATGAAAGGATGCTCAACAACACTAATCATTAAGGAAATGCAAATCAAAACTGCAGTGAGTTATCACCTCACACTGTCATAATGGCTATTATTAAATAAGACAACAAATTACAAGTGTTGGTGAAGATGTGGAGAAAAGGGAAGCTTTGTGCATTGTTGATGAGATTGTAAATCAGGGCAGTCATACAGAAAACAGTAGGAAAATTCCTCAAAAAGTTAAAAATAGAACTACTGTATGCCCCAGCAATTCCACTTCTGGATATTTAGCCAAAGAAAACAAAAACAGTAATTTAAAAAGATATATGTACACCTATGTTCATTGCAGCATTGCTTATAATAGCCAAGATATGGAAACAACCTAGGTGCCCATCGATAGATGAATGAATAAAGAAGAGGTAGTACACAAAAACAATGGAATATTAATCAACTATAACAAAGTATAAAATCCTGCCATTTGTAACAACATAGAAGGACCTATGGAGTATTACACTAAGTAAAATAAATTGGATAGATAGACAAATAAAAGGACAAATACAGTGTGACTTTACTTACATGTGGAATTAGAAAATAAAACAATGAACAAACAAAATAAAACAGAAACAAACTCATTACAGAGAATGAACTGATGGTTCCCAGGAGGAAGTAGGGGGTTGGGGGCTTGGTAGAAAAGGGGAAGAGAATTAGGAAGTACAGATTCCAGTCATAATCTTTTTTTTAAAAAGGGAACCATTACAGGAATAGTAGTATGTTAGTATGCATGTGTGTGTATGAGTGTTATGAACATTTTCTTGTTCAAATATGTGAAAAAAAGGTATAGGTAATTTGAATATAAACATATTAGGGAGTGGTAATACAGACTTGTAAAATGTCAAGTTAAATTTTAAGGATGACAGATTACTCTTTTCATCAAAGTCTATGTAGCCCTTTCCTAAAATTTCATGGATTCTGTTAGAGATCTGCTTTATGTTAAGTGAACACACACAGAGACTCAAAAACTGAAAGTCAAAGTTTTAATTAAAACTGATATAAAAATTAAAGCCATTATGCACAATTTTGAGCAGCCATAGAATTCTAACATCCTTTCTCTTTGAACCTTTGCTCCTTCACACCAACAGATGCAGTCTAAAACACATGACCCACGTTCACACCTACACATACAGCTGCTCACCTGCCCCCTCTCCACAGTTCTGACACATTTGTTCCACCTCTTTCATCACCATAGGAGAGAGTGTGAAATGAAAGGAGAAATGAAAGTCAGGAGCACAGATGCAGATCATATAAATATATGTGCTACACAAAACCTGTTGGAAAAAAATCTTTCAATGAAATAATATTAATTTATTTCAGAAAAATTAGCTTTCAATAGAATCAATAAAAACAGAACCAGTTCCTTCAGGCCAAGTTCATGAGACTAAAAGCGAAGATTGTGACTCAAAGTTTAATCCAATCTATTTTTTAAAACAATATATCTGAGCAAATACAATAAATCAATGATTTCTTGAGAAAAAAGGTTTAAAACAGTACTATTAAATTAGCTCTCAAAGTCCTAAGAAAAGAAAAGAATTTAATTTTGTTCTGATGGTACAAGAAGATTCTAAATTTAACTCATGAGAGGTTTTGTCCTGGAACCTAAAGTCTTTCTCATTGTGCACTATATTTAGGTTGAGGGTACAATTAGATCAAATATCAGATTTTTTAAGTACATAAATATAAATCATCATCAATGCTACTGCTAAAAATACACAAACCAGGAACTGTGGCAAATCTAAAATACCAAGTAAGATAGATGTTATGAAGTTTCTCTGAAAGTAGTGGCCATTGACTGTTACTGTTACTGACAAAGCTTTTTGTATTTTATGTAATAAATTCTTGTTTATCAAGAATCTTGGAGGTCCTGACAAGAAATAAACTTATTAACAATGGATATAAAGATGCACACTTTTTCCACTGATGCATAGAAATAGCTCACCATTGTCTCAGGCTAAGACTATAGGAAATGAGTGGGACTCTTCTCATTATGAGTGGCAGAAAACCTGACCCAAACTGGCTTAACAGGAAATCTGTTGTCTTGTGTAGCTGAAAAGCCCAAGTATAAGGCCCAGGCTTCAAGCATAGCTGAATTCAGGCTAAAGAAGTCACTAGTGCTTGGTTGCTCTACACTCTTTAATTCTATTTTCTGCCAGATTTCAATATCAGGTTCCCTAGAGTAGTGCTCCAGTGCTTCCATCCTTTCAGGTTCAAAGTCAAAAAGGAAGAGCAAGTTGGATTCCAATCACAATGGCTAAGGGAATATGATGCAATGACTAGGTCAGGCCTAAGGAGAATGTTTCACCTCTGAGTGATGACAGAGGTGTAGTCTTGCTTAATTAAGTACCTGGACTAAAGAGTAAGGAATGAATAAAACTCAATATAAAAATTGGGAGCTGTTATTAGAAGATGGAGTAGATGGCATACCTGTTACAGGGAAAACAATTGTGGCCATGGAGATATTGTTTTACTGCCTCTGTCAGGACCAATTAACAAGTAGTCTTAGTTCTAAGGTGATGATAAAAATGCATGGTGAATGTACTCTTTATAAAGCAGATATACCACTGGATCATCAGTGTCTTTGGCTGTATGACAATTATACCACTTACAACTCAAGTTTTTTCAGTGAGGACTAGTAAACCAGTGCATGTAAAAACATACCTGGTTAATAAATGTCAATTATCTTCCCATTTCCCTTTGAGTATGTCTGATTCATTTTTTTAATCTCTAGAACCTAAGAGAGAACCTAATACATAGTAGAAATTTAGTGTGTGCTGAACAAACAGATGTTGGGTGTATTTTTTACTTTTTGTTTTTAAATACTTGCTTTAAAAAAGATTTTATTTATTTTTAGAGAGAGGGGAAGGGAAGAAGAAAGAGAGGGAGAGAAACATCAATGTGTGGTTGCCACTTGTACACCCCCTAGTGGGGACCTGGCCCACAACCCAGGCATGTGCCCTGACAAGGAATCGAGCTGGTGACCCTTTGCTTCACAGGCTTGCACCCAATCCACTGAGCTACACCAGCCAGGGCTATTGATTACTTTTAAAGGACTTTCATAATTAGGCCTGGAGAATTTTAAGATTAGGTTGTAGGATTAGCTCCTGTAACTAAGAAACCCCAATATATAATGGTTTAAAAAAGACACGTGTTCATTTCTATCTTGCAAAGCAGCCTAGAGCTTCTGGACAGTTGTTTGTAGGAAGACATCTCTATTCCCGTTGGTTATGCAGCTTCCTTCTGTTATTTCCCTTGTTTTCCTCATCGGTACATTGAAGCTAGCTGACCACCATCAAAACTGTGTTCCAGTTCATGGGAAGCAGGAAGAAGATATGAACGGCAAACAGTTTCCTTTTATTTACTTTATTTTTTCTTCTTTTGTAAAAAAATATTTTGATTATGCTATTACAGTTGTCCCATTCCCCCCCCTTTATTCCCCTCTGCGCTGCACACCCCCTTCTACCTGCATTCACCCCCTATAGTTCCTGTCCATGGGTCGTACATGTAAGTTCTTTGGCTTCTACATTTCCTATACTATTCTTAACCTCCCCCTGTCTATTTTCTACCTACCATTTATGCTATTTATTCTCTGTACCTTTTCCTCCTCTCTGCCCTTCCCACTCCCCCGCTGATAACCCTCCACGTGATCTCCATTTCTGTGATTCTGTTCCCATTCTAGTTGTTTGCTTAGTTTTTGTTTTAGGTTCGGTTGTTAATAACTGTGAGTTTGTTGTCATTTTGCTGTTCATATTTTTTGTCTTCTTTTTCTTAGATAAGTCCCTTTAACATTTCATATAATAAGGGTTTGGTGATGATGAACTCCTTTAATTTGACCTTATCTGGGAAGCATTTTATCTGTCCTTCCATTCTAAATGGTAACTTTGCTGGATAGAGTAATCTTGGATGTAGGTCCTTGCCTTTCATGACTTTGAATACTTCTTTCTAGCCCCTTCTTGCCTGCAAGGTTTCTTTTGAGAAATCAGCTGAGTCTTATGGGCACTCCTTTGTAGGTAACTGTCTCCTTTTCTCTTGCTGCTTTTAAGATTCTCTCCTTATCTTTAATCTTGGCTAGTGTAATTATGATGTGCCTTGGTGTGTTCCTCCTTGGGTCCAGCTTCTTTGGGACTCTCTGAGCTTCCTGGACTTCCTGAAAGTCTATTTCCTTTGCCAGATTGGGGAAGTTCTCCTTCATTCTTTTTTTCAAATAAGTTTTCAATTTCTTGCTCTTCCTCTTCTCCTTCTGGCACCCCTATGATTTGTATGTTGGAATGTTTAAAGATGTCCTGGAGGTTCCTAAGCCTCTCCTCAATTGTTTGAATTCTTGTTTCTTCATTTTGTTCTAGTTGAATGTTTCTTCCTTCTAGTCCACACCATTGATCTGAGTCCCAGTTTCCTTCCCATCACTGTTTTCCTTTATTCCACTTAGCATAGCCTTCATTTTTTCCTCTATTTTGTGACCATACTCAACCAATTCTGTGAGCATCCTGATTACTAGTGTTTCGAACTGTGCATCTGATAGGTTGGCTATCTGTTCGCTGCTTAGTTGAATTATTTCTGGAGCTTTGATCTGTTCTTTCTTTTGGGTCATTTTTTTGTCTCGGCATGCCTATTAGGTAGTAAGGGGTGGAGCCTTAGGTGTTCACCAGGCCAGGGCAACCCACATTGCTGCTTTGTGGAGCTGTATGTGGGGGAAGGATCCGAGAGGGAACAGTGCCGCTTGCTCCACTCTCTGCTGGTTTTCAGTCACTTCCCATGCTATCCACAATCAAATTGGGCCCTTCTGGCGCTGATTCCTGGGTGGGTGGGTTTGTGTATGTTCTAGGACCCTGTGGGTCTCTCCAACAGACTCTCCTGTAAGGCTGGCAGTTTCTCCCACTGCCACCTCAATCCCCAAGAGGTGTTTTCAGTCAGAGGCTTTGAGGCTTTAATTCCCCTCTCTGGACCCCTGGGTTGTGTGGTCTATCTCACTCCCCAGTTGTTCCTCCTGGTTTATCTGCACTCAAATGTGGGACCGCCCAGTCTGCCAGCTGCCGCCTTGCCCACCCTCATCCTCCAGTGCCTTGCCTCGAGTCCTCTCCACTTGGCTGCCCATCTCCATCCCTCCTACCAATCGGGATGAATGTTTCTTCCTTAACTCCTTGGTTGCTGGACTTCCATACAGTTCAATTTTCTGGCATTTCTGGTTGTTTTTTGTTTTTAAATTTGTTGTTGTCCTTCTTTGGTTGTGCGAGGAGGCACACCTATGCCTCCATCTTGGCCGGTAGTCTCAAACAGTTTCCTTTTAAAAATGTGATACAGATGTTGTGCTCAACACTTCTACTCACATCCCCTCAGGCAAAACTTAGTCATGTGACCAAGTAATGTTGAGGAAGATAGCTTCTAGCCAGGCAGTCATCTGTCAGCTAAAACTCAGGTGGATCTATTACCAAAAAAAAAAGATGATGAGAAAGATGGAGAGAGGAGATCAAGTTATTTGTCTCTGTCATATGCAGCCATGTGAAGGTCAGAGAAGCTATAGTAGTGGGTGCCAGTTTTCTCACAGCGTCACTGCCAGTGAAAAAGCAAAGGAAAGACTACATGGATGGGACTGTATAGTTTCAGAATGTTATATGTAATTGCGACTCTCTATGTTAAAATAAAGATGGAAGTTATCCTAATGGGACTTGATGCTTAGCAGATTAACTAAATATAATGCATTCTAGAAAGCACCTATTTTTTTAACTCAGCTCACCTAATTTTATTATGTCATAACCATGAACTTGGATTTTATTTATAGAATATTATTCTTAAAGAGTTACTGGTCTAGGAATGATTTACCTTCATTTGATCATTTTTTCATATGAAAGTTCTAAGGAATGTAGGAAGCATTATTTGAGCTAAGTATTGTGTTTTTAACTAAAGATATATAAAAGAATCTTAATTGATGGATATACTTACAGTCTGTTCCATGTTGAACAGATTTTTCCTAAATCAAATATGACATATTTAAGGCAATTAGATGTCCCAGAAAATCTGGGGCAGTCTAATTTTAGATATGTGGTATTATCACCAATGCTATAAAATATTTTTGAGCATGTACTACCAATATATGTATACATATTTATTTACACATGTATATACTAACACATATAAAGTAAAATGTTATATACATTATAAAACATACACCAAAATAGAACATTTTAAAGGATGAGTTAAAATAATTGTAAATAGATGTTCTAATATTCACTTCTCACATTCTTCTGGGGCTCAAGCACACCAACATGAAAATCACTGCACTAGTCAATAGTAGAATCTGGAGCAGAGCCCAGGCCTCCTGACTTCTAGTTCAGTGGTCTTTCCTATTAGCCTCACTGTCTTTCATCTTTCTAGTATCTAATGACACTACAGTATAAGACAGGCTTTTTTTCCAGACAAGATGGAGTAAATGCATCCGATTTTACACCTTCTACTAACAATAATAACAAAAAACCCAATAACAAATAACAAAACACTCAAGTCACTTATCAGAAGATATAAAAAGTGGCAAAGAGAGAGGTGAAGTAGCTAGAAAACTTGAGACTTGAGGGATGATCTGGGATTGAGTTTCCAGGATACTTTTCTTGACAGAATTCATTTTCTTGCAAGTTTCCCCTTATCCATGGGAAATAAGTTCCAACATCCCAGTGGACGCCTGAAACCAGGAATAGTACAAACCCCTATACATACCATGCTCTTTCCTATAATATATACTTATGATAAAGTTTCATTTATATATTAGTATTAGCCACAGTAAAAGATTAACAACACTACTAATACAATAGAATTATAACAATAAAATAAGGGTTACTTAAACACAAGTACTATGATACTATCACAGTCGATCTGATAACTTAGACAACGACTAAGTGACAAATGGGAAAGTAGTGTATTCAGTGTGGTTACACTGGACAAAGGGATGATTCACATCCCAGTTAGGATGGAGCATGATGACATAAGATTTCATCACAATATTTAGAACATGCAATTTAAAATTTATGAATTATTTCTGTAATTTTCCATTTACTATTTTAGGAAGTTTGCAACCTGAGAATACCAATGAGCAGAGACAAAAAAAAAAAAGCCCCAAGAAAATCCTGCTCTCTCTAGCTAAAAACCTGCAAAGGGCAACCCAACAAAATAGAAACCTTTTAGATGTATGTGGTAGAGTGAATTCTAAGATGTCCCCTTAAATTTTCTGCCACCAATGTACATGGTCTGACCAGGAAATATGAATTTGAGGGACATTACCTCTGTGATTAGGCTATGTTATGTGGTATTGGTAACCTTAAGATAGGGAGATTATCCAGGCCTAATCATGACAGCCCTTTTTTTTATTTTTATTTTTTTAATTTTTTTTAACATTTTTTATTGTTGTTCAGTTTTCTGCCTTTCTCCCCACCCCTCCCCACCACCCCAGACCTCCCCACCTCCTTCCCGTTTCCACCCCCCCCTTGTTATTGTCCATGTCTCTATTATAATTGTTCCTGTTAACCCTTCACCCTTTTTCCCAATTACCTCCTCCCCTCTCCCCTCTGGTCACTGTCAGCCTGTTCTCAATTTCAATGTCTTTGGCTATATTTTTCTTGCTTGTTTGTTTTGTTGATTAGATTCCAGTTGAAGGTGAGATCATATGGTATTTTTCCCTCACTGCCTGGCTTATTTCACTTAGCATAATGCTCTCCAGTTCCATCCATGATGTTGCAAAAGCTAGGAGCTCCTTCTTTCTCAGAATGCTGCATAGAATTCCATTGTGTAAATGTGCCATAGTTTTTGGATCCACTCATTTACTGATGGGCACCCAGGTTGCTTCCAGCTCTTGGCTATTGTAAATTGTGCTGCTATGAACATTGGAGTGCATAGGTTCTTTTGGATTGGTGTTTCAGGGTTATTAGGATATAATCCTAGCAGTGGAATTGCCGGGTCAAAAGGCAGTTCCATTTATAGTTTTCTGAGGAAATTCCATACTGTTTTCCATAGTGGTTGCACCAGTCTGCAATTCCTCCAACAGTGCACTAGGGTTCCCTTTTCTCCACAACCTCTCCAACACTTGTTGTTTGTTGCTTTGTTTATGATGGCAATTCTCAACAGTGTGAGTGGTATCTCATTGTGGTTTTGATTTTCACCTCTCTGATGGCTAGTGATACTGGGCATCTTTTCATATGTCTCTGGACCCTCTGTATGTCCTCCTTGGAGAAGTGTCTGTTCAAGTCCTTTGCCCATTTTTTAATTGGGTTTCTTATCTTCTTAGATGGAGTCATGTGAGTTCTTTATATATTTTGGAGATCAAACCCTTTAAAAGTAAAAAGTTTTCTTTGGTAGTAGAAGGGGAAGTCAGAGAGATTCAAAGCATAAGAAGAATTCGACATGAAGGAGGTTTTCTGTTGCTAAGATGAAGGATCCACATGGCAAGAACCTGAGAATGACCTCCAGGAGCAAAGCATAATTGCTAGCTGACAGCCTGCAAGACACAGGAATCTGTCTTACAACTTAAAAGAAAATGAGTTCTGCCAACAATGTGAAGGAATTGGAAGTGGGCCTTTCCCTAGTTCAAACTCCAGGTGAGGAAGTAGCTGGCCTATATCCTTGATTTTAGCCTTAGCAGACCCTGAGCTATGAGACTTGTTCTGAGAAATGAGAGATATAAATTTGTACTGTTTTAAGTCATTAAATTATTGGGTATTTGTTTGTTCTTGAGACAAACACTATGAAAAAGACATTCCTTTTTTCACTTCTATGGTGCTGCATTAGTGGAGTTGTTTGGTGGAACTCTGACTTCCACACTGTATTAGTTGCCTGTTGCTGTTATAATAAAATGTCACAAAATTAGTGGTTTAAAATAATACAAATTTATTACCTATAGTTCTGGAGATCAGAAGGCCTAAATGGGTCTTATGGGACTAAATTAAAGGTGTTCATAAAGCTGCATTCTTTCTGGAGGCTCTAGGGAGAATCTGTTTTCTTGCCTTTTCCAGTTTCTAAAGGCTACCTGCACGCCTTGGCTCACAGGCCCTCCCTTTACCTGTAAAGCACATCATTCCAATCTCTACTTCTGTGATCACATCTCCTTTTTTTGACCTCTTTGTCTGCCTGCTATCAAGATACTTGTGATTACATTGGCCCCACCTAGGTAATTCAGAATACTCTTCCCATATCAAGGACCTTAACTTGCCTTGTCCAGGGTAGCTCAGTGGTTTGGGCATCGTCCCACAAAGTGAAAGGTTGCCAGTTCAATTTTCGGACAGGGCACATGCCTGGGTTGGGTTGCGGGTTCAGTCCCCAGTCAGAGTGTATATGGGAGGCAACTGATTGATGTTTCTCTCTAACATTGATGTTTCTCTCCCTCTTTTTCTCCCTCCCTTCTCCTCTCTCTAAAATGAATAAATAATCTTTTAAAATAAAAGGTTAACTTAATCACATTTACAAAATTTCTTTTACGGTATAAGGTAATATACTCATAGGTTCTGAGGATTAGGATGTGGACACCAGGGGCAGGGGTTGGGGGAGCATTATTCTGTCTATCACAGCCCCCTGTGGCAGAGCACTGTAGAGGCTTTCTCAACCAAATTGACATATGAATTACAGCCCACAAAACTGGGCCAGCACACACATCCTGAACACAAAAAGGTTATCTACATGCTAAATTAAGAGATCTAAATAAGGAACCAAAATCTTAAAATATAATATCCAAATTTCTAGGATATAGTCCAAAATTACTCACCATATCATGAAAATTTCAACTCAGGAAAAAACAATCAACAGATGCCAAAACCAAGATGATGCAGATGTTGGAATTATGAGACAGGAATTTTAAAGCAGTTATTATAAAAATGTTTTAATATACAATTACAAATAACTCTTAAATCAAATGAAAAAATGGCAAATCTTAGCAAAGATTTATGGAAGATACAAAGAAGAGCCACATGGAAATTTTAAAATTAAAAAATATAAGAACTGGAATTAAAACCTCACTGGATGTGTGTTTTGACTCTACCCAGGATTTAAGTTATAGAGGTGGCTGAGTGAGGACACTGGGAGGTGAATGTAATTGAAAACAGTCTATTAAGGGGCATGCCACGCCATGCAGAGCTACATGAGGGAGTGCCAGGGTCAATCAGGAGGCAGGAGGAGTGAGGAGAAAGCACAGGCACAAGCCTTTACTGTGGTTTGGGTAGGAAAGTTTAGGACTGAATAGTTTGAATAATTTCAATGGGCTCTGGGTATACAGTGGTCTCTAGGTGTCTAATAGCTGGCCCTGGAGTGATCTAGAGCGGGGAAATACTGACTTGGTGTGTGAAAATTAGATGAAAGAGGTGGTTGGGAGTATGGGCTCTGGGTTGGTGGGTTGGCATATGAAAAGCACCTGGTGAGGGGGTCATTTGTTATCTCTAGGAATTTGTTAGCTCTGAGAGGGAAAGACTTTCCCTATGGAAAATAAAAAACATACTTAAAACAATGACTCAATAGCAAATGGGGATGCCAGAAGACTCAGTGAACTTGAAGATGAGTGACAGAAATCATCAATATAAATAAGAGAGTGAAAAGAAATTTTTTAAAAATGAATGAATCCCCAGGGACCTGTGTGATAGTAGCAGGAGACCTAACATTCACATGATCAAAGTTTCAGAAGAAAAAGAACACTGAACTGAAAAATATTTGAAGAAATAATTTCTCAAACTCCTCATATTTAGTGAAAGATATAAACCTATAGAATCAAGAAACTGATTATACCTCAAACAGACAAACTAAGGAATTGACACCCAGACACATAATCACAGTTCTAAATATGAAAAACAAAGAAAAACTTAAAAACATAGAAAGACAATGACCAATTAGGGAATAATGATTCAAATTACAGCAAATTTCTTCTCAGAAACTTGAGGGACAGAAGAAAGAGGGAAACATTCCCCAGGACCTAGAAGAAAAAGCACTACCAACCCAGAATTCTTTATCCAGTAAAAATCACTTTTCAGGAAAGAAAGTGAAGAAATACTAAGAGAATTTGTCACCAGCAGATCTTCTCTAAGAAAATGGCCAAATGAAATTCTTCAGACAGAAAGAAAATGATAATGAAAGGATATTTGGAATATCACAAATGCAAAATACAGCAGTAAAATTATATAGATTGCATATTGTAATATTATCGAAGTGATGAAATTACAGAGATGGAGAATAGATCAGTGGTTGTAAGGGGGTTAGGACTGGTAGTGAGTGTAATTATTAAAATATAGCACAAAGAGGTTTCTTTCTGATGATGGAGCAGTTCCGGGTTCTGATTGTAGTGACAGTTGTAGGAATCCACAAATGAGATAAGATTTCAAACCTCACCTTCTAAAAAGATGTATGCAAAGAAAGACTGGTGAAATCCAGATGGCAATTGGCATAGGAAGAAATTTAATTAGTTCAGTGAGATCATTCTGTGCATATCTCCCTCCAATCTCTACACACATATGGGCATATGCACACTTATACACAGGTACACATAGTCACCTAAGTTTCAATATTTCCCTGGCATTTTTCTAGTATTCTCTTTCTAGCCAGCTATCTTAGATCTTTCTGTGCTTAACATTCAGAGACATCTCTCAAATTATCCCTCGTTTCCTGTTGGTAGTCTAACCCATTTAACTCCTCTCCCCATTAACTCATTTCCTAACCCTTCTTGAAACCTTCATACTTATTGCTTTCATAAAATTATAGCCTCTGTTTTTAATAATTATATTGCTAGCAGCCTATTAAACATCCCAGCATTTACTGCAGTCTTATTAGATATGGTGGGTGAGAGGGCACAGGCTGAAGCCTGACCAAAGACTAAGTGATGTCAGACAAAAGGAGTCACCATAGTGGTGCCCACAATCTGTCATATTCCTGAGACCATATGTCCTCTGGAGGGGGGTGGGGGAAGAACAGTTCCAGAAAAATCTGAGGACACCATGGCAGGATAAGTAGAAGTTGGAGGAGAGAAGGGAGTGGTAAGAAGTTATCCCATTTGCGAAAATATTATCCAGCTCAAATCCTTTGATAATCATTCAAGCCAGGACTGAGAAAGGATAAGAGAAGTCAAGAGAACAGAATAAACAGAAAACTTCTTACAGCCAGACTATTCCCATCTTATTTTGAGGCTAGAAGGAAAGGGAGGCTCAAGGATGGTGGACCAAGTTCCAAGGCTGCTTGGGAGAGGGAATAAAGAGAGCTCAGTTGCTGTGGATGACTCTGAGAATCCAGTCTGTATAGTGAGACACCTTGGTGTAGTAGCCAATATCACCTCTCAGAATACACCCATCTGACCAGGAGAGGATCCCTTGGAGCTGATTTTGGCACAGAATTGGAGCAGCAGCTATTTCCTGTTAGAAAGAGGAGAAATGGGTCAGGCAGAGTAGCCAAAACAAAGATAATCTATTATCAAGTCCCTATCTGAGGGGCCCAAAATAGAAAGACTTAGGTAATGAAGACTGGGAGAAATGTGTGGTGGCTGTCTTGGGCCCATCCCAGCCCTCACCTTAGGCTACATCAGAGGAAGCCATAAAGAAATGAGAACATTCTGCGATGTTTCTATCCTGACATTTAAGTTCATTCATGATTGGAAGGAGGACACTTATTCCTTCCTGGACCCCCATTTACCTTGATCTTTTCTTAGATGTAAAGACAAAAATTTGGATTGGGTTATGAGAGATACATGGACCCCAAAACCATGCCTCAGATAAAACTTAGGAAGAAAGGGACAGAGGGGAAACAGTTACCTTACATGAGTGCATGCTCTCCAGAGATGATCCTGCACAGAACATGTTCTCTGTGATTTTAACAGGACTTTTCCTTATAGGGGACTCTTGACAGTATTCATTAGAGAACCAAAAGACAGTCTGGTTTATCTGGATATCAGGGTCTGTGTCTGATTGCACATGTGCATGCAGAGAGAGAGAGAGAGAGAGAGAGGATATGAATTTGTTTCTCTTTGATGCTTCACATATCCATCTCCTTGTCTTTCTTTCCCTCCCTCTTTTCTGTTATTAACCTCTCCATTGTTCAATGAAAGAAAAAAACAAAACTAAAAAGAACCAGAGAAGAAAAAAGATAATGAAATGAGAAAACCAAGGTCTGATTCCAGTATTGTAAACTGGATTTATGGGTTTACACATGCATGCTTTTATTTGTGAATGTTTGTAAGTTTCTAATAAATGAGCTGCACTCAGCATTTACCAGCAAGATTGCCCTTTAACCCCTTCTTCACCCAGACATCCTTTCACCTTCACCTGGGTGATGAATGAGGCAAGAATACTGGATTCCAGAGACCTTCAGCCATAAATAGCCATGTTAACCCTGGGTGTATCACGTCAACAATTTGTGCCTTGATTGCCACATTAATAAAATTAGAGGTTAAGATATGTAAGTTTTCAGGCCCCTTCCAGCTCTCATGTTATATGATAGTTAATAGTTATATGATAGTCCTCATTGAGTGGTTACTCAAGGAACACTAAGGGTCTGTCTTGAGGGTCACTCACAGAAATCCTCCCATGCCCAGCCCCAGCCAGAAACAGTGCATATATCCCTTCTTCTGTCATCCACAGGATTGGGCAGATCCACCAGCTTCACATGATTTAGAGGACTCATCAGCTTGATGAGCATGAGGTCATGCTCAGCAGAATCCCGGGTGAAATTTGGGTGTTGGATAATAAGCCTGGATTTTAAGTTCCCCATCGTGTTTAGGAAACCCTCCTCTTTTGAAGCAGCAATGTCTATCTCAAGAAATCTGAAACAGGCCATGAAAGATTAGTAGATAAAGGAGACATTCTATTGTTTATCTCGCATCCTTTCTTCCCCTAACTCGCTTTGTGACTTGCCATGAGTTCCACAACTTGCCAAGACCCCTGTCTCCTAGCTGTAAAATGAGCAATTTCCCTTGCAGTTCCATAATTCTTTGATGTGTACCACAGTGGTTCATCACCTTGTCCTCAGCTTCCCCAATTCCCTCTGTGTATATCATCTCACTTAAGAATCTAACTCATAACTACATAGATCTATTTTCTGCCTCCTTCCAACCATTTATCAGGTTTCAGAGTCCCCTGTGCATGTCTCTTAAGGGCTGAGCCTCAGTCCCTTCTGAGAAATCCCAGTGACTAAGGGGGAAAACCTCTCCCTCCAGGACTTCCATCACTCACGGTAAGAAGCAGTGGGCTGCAGTGAGAGCCCACTGTTCGTGGATCAGGGTCCCCAAACAAGGCTCATATTCTGAGTTCAGGAAAATCAAAAAGGTTGGTGCAGGTTTGGTGTTCATTTGATTGAATTGCTGAACTAATTTTGCTTGTGCTGGTATTGGTGTTACAGTTTTTGTTGTTACTGCTGCCAGATAGGAAAAAGGAGAGGGAAATCTTAGAGACAGGAGCTTAGATTCCAGAGGACAGTTCTGAGATGTATTATGTGGAAGTGCTCTGAAATTGTCAATGGGTTATTGATGTCTAGGATATTATTGAACCACTTCAGGATCCTTCTTTTATTTTTCCCTTTGAGTTCCCTTTGTATTTGTGTCCTCCCTCCTACTCCTTTCCTGCCTTCCTTCCTCTTGGTTCTTCTCTTCAAGCTTCCTTCTTAGCTATATATAGCAAAATCACACTCTTTTGCTAGCACCTACCATACATTGTATCAATTCTCATGATCTCATTTTAAAACTTCTCTTGCTCCCAAGGAGCCAGAGGAAAACCAGTGGGTTCTAGATATTTTTGAGTGTTCTAGGAAATTTCCAGTCACTGGTGTCCTGAATTCTTTTTCTAATTGATTATCTCTCCACCCCTTTTACCTAGACCCATTTACTCCAGTTCCCTCCAATGTGCCCTTTTCAGAATTTTAAGACAAAAATAGGAACCTGCACTCACCAGTCACTGTCAGAAAGGTGAATACTAGAAAGAGGTAGTTCATATCTGCTGTCTTCATACCCTCTTCCAGTGAGAAGACCTAGGAAGGAAGTGAGCTGATAACCAACCTGATCAGTTGGAAACTTTGTAAAAGGAGAAATTACAAGGAAGGCTGGGAAGTTTCAAGGGAGCAAGAGAAGGGTGGAAACTTAACTAAGGGTGGAAAAACATCAGAAGGAAGACAGCCAGACTGTATCTCTTGAGTGTCTGCCCTCCTATTGTAGTCTGCGAGATTTCTCCAAGGTGATTCCTGACTCCTCCCCCCAGAGGAATATATATTATAAGCTAAGAGCTTTGCTCTTCTTTATTAGCAAAGAGAAATCTCACTGGCCAATAATCCTGTCTGCCTTAATCCACTGTCTCTAGTAATAATTCAGCCCCCTGGTTCCCTTAGGCTTACTCAGCCACACTAAGTCCTCACTTAGTGTGGCTGATCCCCACCTCTCTGACTAACACTTACCAGCCCTCAACCTAAAAATAAACTCCCTCCTCTATGAACTACAGACCCCTTCACCTAACACACTGAACCCTCCTCCGTGTCACATTGCCCCTTGTCCTCATGTCACACTGGCTCTACCCCCATGTCATCCTCCCCTTACTCCTTAGATACCACTGACCTCTCCCTGAAATTTTGCAGAAGTAGTCAGTGACAAAAAGGGTATGCTCAGCATTTGACTCCCTGGGAATGGAGTCAAAGGGGTACTGAATAGAATGGATCAGTTGGCTTTTGCCACACAGCAAATTTCCTCAAAATTTAGTGGCTTAAAATGGTAGTCCACTATTTACTCATAATTCTGTGGATTGCCAATTTGGTATGGACTCAGCTGGATAGTTCTGCTCTCAGTAGGGCTCAATCATGAGTCTGTGATCAGCTGACAATCAACGATCCCATGAACACGACTGCTGGTTGTATGGTTGTTGCTTGGAGTGATGGGGGTAAATGGGCTATGTATCTATATCACCATCCAACAGGCTAGCCAAGATCATTTATATGATGGTAATTGCAATGTTCACAAGATCAGAAAAATGGTAAGTCCCAATGTCCAAGACTTCTCAAATATCTGAATATATCAGACCAAATCAAGTTGCATGGCTAACCCAAATTCACAGGTGGAAAAGAATCTACTTCTTTTTTCTTTTAATGTGTTTATTGATTTTAGAGAGAGAGGAAAAAGGGATAGAGAGAAACATCAATTGGGAAAAAGTGTAAAATAATATTGTAGGGGAACAGATGTAAGAAAAATAATCTTTGGCCATTTCTTCTTGTCCTTTTGTTATATTAATTTTCAAATATACAAAATTTAAAAGTATTGTACCATGAACACTGCCATACCCATCACCTATTTTCTTCAACCAACAATTTACTATATTTGCCTCTCTAAGCTATCCAACTATAGTTGTGGCTGTTAGTACAATCTACCACACTAATTGTACTCAGTCTCATCCCCTTCTTAATCTCCTGCAATCTGGCCTTCTCTCCTACTTCTCTGAGAGCTCCTCCTTTTTCTACCACCATCACCATATAATTTCTGAGAGGCTGCAATAGCTTTCAAGTTGACCTTCCTTGACAAGCCATCTCTTTCTCTATCCAATTTGCCAAATTGATCCTTGCTTCATTTGTTGTGCTCTTGCTTAAAAGCTTGCGGTGGTTTCTAGGGGCCATCACTTCATGTTTTACCTCCTTAATAATCTAGTATAATGATGCCTGACTCTGTAGAGATATAACACAATGAGAAGAGTCAGAGTTCCTGGGCAATCTCAAAATCAGCCTGTGTTCTTGAGAGGTCTGATGGTATACTTCTTATCTCTCTCTGACCAACTCTAGTCCCTGTGTGTCCTAACCTCTTTTTGTAAATTGGCTGTAATCTTTGGCTTTTAACTCTCTTAGCTTGGCACCCCCATAACACACAGTTAAGCATCTCCCATCAGCACTCCATAGGCACCAATTTCTACCCTGACCTCAATACCTTCTTTTCCTGGGCTCCTTGTCAAAAGCCACTTAATTTTCATTTCTCTAAAGTCATCTGTGTTCTTGCATTTGAGCAAGGGCTGGCTCCTCCCCCTGCCATTTGGTCAAATATATGGCCCTGACTGTTTTCAATATATTCCTCTGATTGGCTGTGAATCCTTGCCTATACTACTTCCTGGTCCATAGCCACAAGAAAGGATTCCCAACCATCCTTTGATCTAGCTTCACTCCTCACTACACTAAGGAACACCCTTCTCCTCTCCCTATCCGTGCCAATCCCTGTCTGGTACCCACTGTGCTCCACTTGTTCAGACTGGGTTTTAAGAGCCCCTCAAATTCCAGTTTGAGTTCACTCCCTTAAAAACTGTTCCTTAGTGCATTATTTTTCTCTTCTTTTCTATGGACTTTCCACTCTAGGCCATCCAGGTTCTTCAGTATTTTTCAAATTGACCATTTCCATACATGCTTCCTTTCATTCTTTGGCTCACTGTACTGACATATCTGGAAGCACCTAACTTACCCACTCTTTGTCAGAGAGTCTGCCCCTGCCCATAACCCTTGCTTAGTGGCTCAAGTTTAGCTGTCAAAGGGTAGAACCTGGATCCTCAGAGATACCTCCAAGACCAGTGCAGCTCAATGCCCAGCCACAGTTCTGCCTGATCTGGATCTGACCCTTCTATACACATAGCTCATTCTATCAGACAGACCTTCACATCACTCTGGATGGTCTCAGACTTAAGAAGTTCCATTTACCTGGCTTATGACCTTGACTTCCCTAACGACATGATTTATATCTGATTCAACTCTGTGTCTCTAGATCCTAGCATAAAACCTAGCACCACACAGATTTCACACACACATACACGCAATTTTTCTTTTTTTGGATGAATGAGGAAATAGCATCCGTGAATCTCCTAACTTAAAACTCTCCACAACCTGCCACACTGACCTGACCTCCAGGTAATCTGATCTTACTAGTTTAACCCAGGTCACTTTCTTGTGAGTTACACTGGAAGTAGGATTCTCATAATATGGTCGTTGATCCCAAGGCCAGGTATTGGACATTATTGGAATAGATTTAATCTTTTTTTCTTTTAACAGCTTAATTAAAGTATAATGACATATAATAAACTGCACATATTTAAAGTGTACAATTTGGTAAATTAATGAGTACATTCCCAAGATTCCTTATGACTCTTTGTAATTCCTCCTTCTTTCTCTCCCACCCACCACCATGTCACCAGGCAACCACTAATCTGCTTTTTGTCGCTATAGGTTAGTTTAAATATTGTAGAATTTTATTTTTTTATTTGTAATCCTCATTCAAGGATATGCTTTTTAATTGACTTTAGAGAGAAAGAAAGGGGGAGAGAGAGAGAGAGAGAGAGACCAACACTCATGTGAGAGGGGAGAGAGACAATGCTCAGTTGCCTTCCATGTGAGCCCCAATTAGGGATAGAACCTTCAACCTAGGTTTGTGCCCTGACAGGGATGACACTCCTGCTGAACCACCCAGTCATAGCAAATATTGTAGAATTTTAGATAAATAGAGTCATACAGTATGTTCTCTCTCTCTCTCTCTCTCTCTCTCTTTGGTCTGGTTACTTTAACTCAGCATAATTTGAGATTCATACATGTTGAGTGACTTTAGAGTTCATTTATTTTCACTGCTAATATTCCACTGTACTGATATAAAAAAATGTATTTATTTACCTGTCAATAAACACATGAGTTATTTCCAGTTTGGGGTTGTTGCAAATAAAGCTTCTATGAACATTATATATGTGGGTCATTATTATATATATAAGTACATATATGTCTTTATGTAGGCATGTTTCCTTTTCTTGGGTAAATAATGAGATGTGAAATGGCTGGATCATATTAATAGGTATATGCTTAACTTTTAAAGAAACTGCCAAATTGTTTTCCAAAGTCCTTTACATTCTCATCAGAAGTGTATGAGAGTTTCATGTGCTTTATATTTTCAGCAACACTAGACGTACTCACTCTTTTTTTTTAGATATAATTGACATATAACATTGTATTAGTTTTAGGTATAGAGTGTGATCAATCTTTTAATTTTAGCTATTCTCATAACTGTAAAATAATGTTTATTTTGGTTTTAATTTGTATTTTCCTAATGACTAATGATACTGAACATCTTTTCATGTACTTGTTTCCTATTCGTGTATCTGCTTTGATGAAGTACCTTCAAGTCTTTTGCCCATTGTAAAATTTGATTCTTACAATTGAGATGTAAGGGTTTTTTGTATATTTTGGATAGGAGTCCTGCAATATTCCCAGTAGCTGGAGGAATGGAATTCATAGGTCCATCTATGTACCGCTTCCCCTAGACCTGCTTGTTCTTAATTTTCTATTCTTTCCCCTTCCAACTCCCTGACCAAACAGCCATACTATTTATTACTGATAAGTCCTTTATATTTTTATTTCAGGCTACTTTCTTTCTACACAAAGTAGATAACTAGGTATACTACCAAAGCTCTTCCCATTAGGGGAGTTTCCCTTCTTGTCTTGTAGGGCAATCTTTGAATGGGGCTATAATGTAGTGATCCATTTCTGGCTTTACCATATACCAAGCTGACCCATCTGTGTTCCAAGCACAGGTTTTTCTTTTCTATGATTAGATTATAATTACATCTCCCTGTCTCCTCTCCTCTTTCCCCTTCTCCCAAACTATCATAAGTTGAAGGGGAGACAACGGTGCCATAGTAGCGGATGACAATGGAGTGTGAGCCATCTATTTATACAGCATACTTGTCTACTGGCCCTGCTCAGGACCAATACTGCTGAGTTCACATGACCCTATGACTTAGTGGATCTGACAGAACATGTCTTATGAAGAACAGTTCTCACTGCATGGTCACTGGATGTCCCAAGATCAGGTGCTCCATCTCTACCAGGGCCCAGCAGTACATGGGAAACCATTTTTTGGATGATTTCTGCTGCTGATTGGCATAACATTGCTCCAGAACTCTGCAGTCTACATGGTGAGTCTCTTACTAGGGCTTGCTATAAACTCCACAAAATGTCTCCCTACCACAGATACCTCTCATAGCATAGATAATGAGCATAGCATAGCATAGCCAAGTAATCAAGGCTGCTGGATTGTAGCCTGAGGCTTCTTCAGAGGTTTTTCCAGTTCTGGGCCCCACTCAAAGCCAGGAGCCTTACATGTCACTCAGCAAGTGGTTTGGTGCAGTATTTCCAAGTGTTGAATACACTGACTCCAGAACCCAAAAAGCCCAGTAGGCAGTATATATCTTTTTAATGGTGAGGTGTCTGGCATGTACCAGACTACTAGATATTTATGTGGTGAATCTTAGAATTTATCTTTTACCCTTTAGAGCACATGTGTCTTACCAAGGTCACCAATATTATTGCCACTTCTTAATCATCTGCTGTGATTAAATCTGATGTAGTAATTATCTGTTGCTCTGTTACAAATTACCCCCAAATGTAGCATATTAAAACAGTAAATGTTTATCTCATAGTTTCTATAGGTCAGGAATTCAGGAGTGGCTTAGCTGAGTGATTGTGGCTCAAGGACTCCCATGAGGTTTCAGGCAAGATGTTGTCCAGGGCTACAGCCATATGAAGGCTTGACTGGGGCTAGAGGATCTGCTTCCAAGATGGCTCACTTAAATGGAGTTTGGCAGGAGGCCTCTCAGTTCCTTTTCATATGAATCTCCCTGTAGGGCTACTTCAGTGTCCTTATCACATGGTACTTGACTTCCCTCACAGCAAGTGATCCAAGAGAGAGCAAGGAATGAAGCTGTGATATCTTGGAAGTCATACATCTTCACTTGTGCAAAATTCTATTTGTTAGAAGCAAGTTGCTAAGTCTGGCCGATATACAAGTGTAGAGGAATTAAGCTCCTCCTCCTGAAGAAAGTAATATGAAAAAATATGTGGGCATACTTAAAAACTACCACACATAATATCATCAATTAGTGGATCACTCTGATGATATGCAGAATATCCCAGACAACCCAGATTTGGGGGTGTTATATTATGATAGAGGGCAAAAGAATTAACCCCAGGCAAGACTGTAAATGTCTGTGTCATGCACCTGCATTTGCTTCCGTTTCTTGGTAGGAATTAAAATGAATATATTAATATTTGCCAATCAATGCAAGGTACCCAAGGCCATATTAATCTGTTCCAGTAGAAATGTTACATTTGGTATAGGAGCTTGCAATTAGGGCAGCTATTTGGTTGAGTTTATTATTCCTCAGGATGAAACATTTTTATAAGGGACAGACTGGTGAATTAAATGGGGAAAAAAGAGGGCCATTCCCATGCATCCTTAACATAACATTAATCTCTGCCACTAGGTGGAAGGTAGACCATAAGCAACACCACGCCAAGGTTCTCAGCACTTTCTATGTCTCTCATCTCCCCCAGTGTGGGTTGAAGTACACATACTTAATCTTTCACATTTTCCAGTAGTAATTATTGGTGTTTGGGGCCTCCATGCATGGAATTGTTTATTTTTAAAGCATTAAATTAGTCATGAAATATTTAATACTTTCAGGTTTTCTCTTGAAAAATTGAAAGATCTGGCTATTGTCATTTTTACTGGTGCTTAGAAGTGGATGCTCAGTTCAGAAGGGTATGTGCTTTTTTATTGTATTAGGTTCTCACCACTCCTAATTACCTTTCACACTAGAGCTAAGGTACAGTTATCATTCATCATTGTATAAATAGGACCATTTTTCTTAAAGTTTAAAACAAAGTGATAGAGCTTTTATATCCAAGTTCATATAAAAAGTGGGAAGAATGAAATATAGACAGAGTAGTATACATTTCAGTAAAAATGAAGAGTGTTGTGGAGAGGCAAGAGAGAACAAAGATTATTCCTAAGCATTTAATATGTAATATGCAAACAAATTATGACTGAGTATACACAGTGCAATTTATGATATAAGGACCCTAAGTTTGCACTCCCTCCTCTAATACAGTAAAGAGGAATAAATAGTATACTCAACTTATTGCTTAATTTGCAAGGTACTTATTTCTTTTATAAAAATCTCTATTTTGCATTACTGTGCACAGCAATTTTAGTTTCTTTTTTTTTCATAGACATCATGCCCCCAAGATACATACTGTCTCACTTCAACTTCCAAATTTTGCCCTTTGGGAATGGAAATACAGAGGGACTCATTGCTAGTTCATATGTTTTATAACTGTTACTTCCTTATTTACATAAAGAAAAGTTTCACAATTCTAGCTCAGGAAAGACTTAATTAAAATCTTAGCTAAGGACCCTCATTCCCTTTAATTTTGATATAGGGAGTGATTTATTGTTCCAGTTGCTTTTAGTTGATGGTTTTAGTACCCATTAACTATAATTACAACAGTAATAGTAAAATTTCATATTAGTAATTGGAATTCTGGGATGTCCTTAGCTAGTAAATACATATGATGACTAGAAAAATGTAGTATCATCAGGTAAAAGTATCCAGATGTTTTTTTAAAAGACCAAATTTCCATCATAGTCTTTCATTAAACTAAGCTTAAATGGCAGTTAGGATGCTGGTGCATTTGTCAAACTCTTGCAAGGAAACAAGGGTGTTCTTATATTTATCTGAATCTGGTGCTTATTTGTCTTTTTCTATCCATCACCTTTTTTCATCTTCATTCAAGCCAGCTATAGAAATAAGGCAGTTATTGAGCCCATCATTCACTAATAGCCAAGCAGGAAACTTTTGGGTATGAACCAGACTGGGGATGACTCATTGGAGGCCAAATGTTTGTATTGAAAGCTCCCCCTAAAATGGCACAAAAGCAAATATTTATAAACATGTTTAAAAAACATTGTAGAACTCTTGGGAGGAGGGGTTAAAATACTGGCACCAATTACTAATTGAATAATGTTGGTAAAATATTGCTTTACTACCATGAAGGCTGGCCCAGGCTCTAAGCTCTCAGAAATGGAGTTGTTATGATTGGTAGAACTGTCCTGACTCACAGTGCATCTTATTTTGAAATATGGCTCTATTCTGATATCCTCAGCCCAATCTGTATTTTGAGTGCATTAAAAACTTATATACTACTTGTGAACATTTTAAATTTCCTATTGATATGTCTCACTTGTAATCTACACAAATAGAGGTCACAAGAAAAGAGTGGTTAAAAATGCAAATTTGTTTTTTACTGAGCAAACTTTTACCTCAAATGGTGTAAGTGTATATTTAAATTTTGTACCTTGATGTTACCTATTGTTTTAAATACTCTTCTTTAGCCCTCATGCAAATAAAACTGGTTGTTTTCATTCTGACATATTTTTGGCACACATCATGTTTCTGCTTAGACTTATCAGGTCCTCATTTGAGAACCTAGAGCCCACCATGACTCAGACTGATTTGAGGCCTATGGGAAGTCAGTTGCTGGTAGAAGTCTGAAAATTAGGTGATGGTAGTGTTGAAAAGTTGATGTTTTTCTATCTGGTCCCAATTTGAAAGGGAACCAATAAGGCAGGAGGTGTTCAGGCCAAGAGGCCAGCCTCCTGCTAAACCAAGCTGCTGGCCCTTTTTCTGTGACTCCCCACATGGTTCTTTCGAATGTTGGCATATTTTTAAAAGGACATTGAGTCATTCAGGCATTGATGACTGAACTCATTACTGAACTAAGCAGCAAAAGTCTTTCAGAATTTTGTCTTGTATCCAAAAGCCAATACGAAGTACTTAGAACAGTGGCTATAAAGAGATACAAATTCAAAGGCTGGTGTCAAGAAGAGATAATGTAATCTTCAATCTCCATATCTGGGGCTGGTGTTATCTATCTGTAGCAAAAACATCTTGACCAGATGAATATTTGGGAACTATGGTTATAGATATAGCCCTGCTTCCTTTAGCCAAGATCATAAGAAAATACGCTAAGTGAAATAAGCCAGGCAGTCAAAGACCAATACCATATGATCTCACCTATATGTGGAATCTAATCAACAAAACAAACAAGTGGGCAAAATGGAACCAGAGACATGGAAATAAAGAACAAACTGACAATAACCAGAGGGGAGGAGGGAGGGAGATAACAGGGGAAGGAAGCGGAAGGGTCATCAAGGAACACATATAAAGGACTCAGGGACAAAGACAATGGGGGTGGGAGGGACTGAATATGGGGGGTGGGGGCTGGGGCACGGGAGAGTAATCGGGGTAGGGGACAACTGTAATTGAACAATAAAAAAAAGAAAATGGATTCTCTAGATAAATAAATTTCCTAGATTTCTAGGTTTCCCCTATTAAGTACCAAAATGTTAAATTAAAAAAAAAAAAAACTAAGAAAATGGAAGTACCTCTGTGAAGTATGATTGCAGGGGCAGGGGCAGGTAAGTGAAAGTTTTTACTTCTCCCTTTATGCTCTTCTATAAAGAATAAATTTTAAAAATAGTATGTATTGTTGGGAATTGCCCTGCCTGGTTTCAGAAGCTGTAAACCCCCATGGCTAAGGCTGAGTAAAAGACCTGGGGACAAGCCACTAAGGAGACAAAGCTTATCTTCCCAGCCAGGGTGCCACCTCTGACCCTTTACTTCACCCTGCTTGGCCCCAGGTGGATGACTGGTTAGCCAATGACGCTTAAGATTCCCGGAGGGGGGCATGACACAAGACAAGCACGGTTGAAAAGGGGCCCTCAGGGAAGGACTTGGGAGACTATAGAAAAAGGGGGTGATGGACCCTCACCCCTCAGCTTTGACATAGCCTGAGTCGTCATTCTGTCTGCAAGAAATCTCCTGACCTCTTGGCTGCCTTACTTCCCCCCACCTGGCTTTAAGCCTGAAACAATACCAGAGGACAGTGCAGCCCTGGGCAGGAACGGGTGATTCTCCAGGGTGATCAGGCCTAAGAAGAATGCATAAAATCCTGTGAAACCTGCTTTGCTAAGAATGCCCTCAACTTTCTGATAAGGGTCCAAGATAAAATGAGTTTGTTTCCCAAAGTTTTATGGCCCTTTAGCTATCTGACCCTGACTCAGAATAAGCCCTCATAGCTCTTTGAATGTTATCTATTGTTTGATCATTACTGCCTGACAATGATTGATGAACTTTACCTGTATTCCGGTGCAGATTGAACCCAATAAAAGCCCATTGAGGAACAGGCTTTTCTCCTCAAGGCCTTTCTCCTCTGAGAGATTGGCCAGTTTTCCTCCCCAAGCAGATCATGTCTTGGTAGACTTATTCTCATCCATGGTGAATGTATTACTATTAACAATTTACTTGAAACTATTTTTATATAACTAAATGGGTTACATACATCTGACCTCTCAAACAGAGCCAAATTGAGTTTTCTTTTGATGGTACATTATCATCATTATAAAACTCAATTCTTCTCTGTGTCACAAAGCAATAATACCTCCAAGGAGTCCTAGAGTATATTGAATGATCTATTCTTACACTAAATGTCCTCACACTTTTAATTTACTTCTGACAAATTTTCTGCTGTCTGTTTTGGTATGAGATCATCAGAATTCTGTCTATCTTTAGCAACTTTTCTTTTGAATTTATTAAGTTGATGCTCCTAATCAGCTTACATACACAAAATTGTTAAGAGACTGTGTGAAATAAAAGTAAGTGGGCATAGCGTGAATGCCCAAGGGTCACTCTGATGAGCAATGTAAACAAAAACAAATCCAACTTTAGGGCATTTGTTGGAAGTTTCAGTCTTATCCTTTCTATCTGGATCCCAGCTATGTTTCAGATACTAGATGTCACTGGATATAAGAGTTATATATAATGGACATGTAGCATGAGCAAGAATTAAACCTTTCTTGTGTTAAGTCACTGGGATTTCAGATGAATTGGGTAACTGCTACAATACACACACCTATCTTTTCCTCACACATTCTTTGCATTTTGTTCATCCTCCACATCAACAGCTCCAAACCTCATGAAGGCCCAAAGCCACCATTAGTCATCTTCAAACTTACATCATTTCTTCCTTCCCTCGTAAAATTGCTCAATGGCAGTCCAGGTAGATAGATGCATGTGATATTAAACTGGAGTTATTTTCATTGTTGAGGCTAATTGAAATGATAGGACATTTTGTCAGGGTTAGAGTAATATTTTAAATTAGAAATAATTGGCAGCATTTGGATGACAAGGAATTCACTTATAGTAAATGTTCCCAAGTGTGATTAACATATATTTGGTCTTTGTCCCTAGTTCCTGACACAGCTTCTAAAACCCCTAGAATTTCCTAACAGGAGTGATAGGACCATCTTTTGTATTAATAACAAGCACTTTTCAACCCTACCTTAGTTGTATATGTGAATGAGGCGACTCTTGGAGGCCCTCTAGATAGCTTCAGGATGAGGATGGTTGCCAGAGGAACCAACCATGTGATTAGAAAGTTAGAACTTTCAACCCTACCCCCTATGATCTTGAAGGGAGGGAAAAGGGGCTGAAGATTGAGTTAATCACCAATGGTCAATGATTTAATCAATAATGCCTATGTAATAAAACCTCCTCATAAACCCCTAACCAATAAGGTTTAGAGAGCTCCCTGGTTGGTGAACACATGGTATGTACCTGGAGAAGACATAGAAGCCCTGTGGCTCCCCATCCCACCCCATCTTATACCTTGCCAAATGCCTGTTCCATTTGGCTGTTTCTGAGTTGTATTCTTTGTAATAAACTGGTAATAATAGCAAGTAAACTGTTTCTGAATTATGTTAGCCATTTAACAAATTATGAAACCTGAGAAGGGGGTCATGGGAACCCCCAATTTATAGCCTGTCATTCAGAAGTATGGGTGTCTTGGGACTTGAAATTTTCATTTGAGGAGGGGGCAGTCTTGTGGGAATGAACCCTTAACCTGTGGTGTCTCTACTAACTCTGGTTTTAGAGTCAGAATTGAATTGTAGGAAAAGCAAATGGCATCTGGAGAGTTGGAAAACTGGTTGGTATAAGGAAAACACCTACACATTGGGTGTCAGAAGTGTTGTGAGTAAAAAACAGCTCACCAGGCTTTTAAGATTGCAATACACTTGAATATGTATCAGGTTGCCAAATCCATGTAAAAAAACATACATGTAGGCTCTAGTCTACTGGATAGATCAGACAAGACTCAACTGACTCACAGATGTATGGAAATAGATCAAACAAGTAGCATGTGTTTGAAAGGAACACTTTAGTTAGAGAGGGAGTGGGGATTTTTTTGACAATCGTTCTGAATGTGAGTCAGAGTGTGGGTTTGCATGGGTGAGTGTGTGGGTGGATACATCTGTGGGTGTCAGAGACAGACAGAGATAGATGGCTGCAGTTCTGTAGCTAGTAAAATGACTATAATAGTAAAATAAAGTTAAAGGCATAGAGCTTCATGGAGCCATTTAAAATAGTTTTAGACAAACAGTGTCTACAAACAGGCTTATTTAAAATACCAATTTCTTCCCACAAAGAGTTTAAATTATCCCTCCTCACACGATACCAGCCAATTTTCATTTACCACTTACTTGAAATTTGGTAATTATCACAAATGAAGCCCTATCCTAAATCCTGGTAGTCAAAGGTTTAAAAATGTGAAAATTGAGATAAATTGGTTGCATTTCCCATCTAGAAAATGACCTTCAGCTGTTCACAGATCAGGACATAACAGCAAATAGCTTGCCTAGGAAAAAGGAGCTAAACAGGTAAATAGGATAAGAAGAATTTAATCTAAAGCCATACAAAATGACTTCTGACATGCTTACCTACATTCAATAATTGGGCAAAACAAAGATATAAAAGCATAGGTAACTGGTGATAAAATTGCTTGTCTGGTATTACCCAGGAAAGTAATGATGCTGATGAAGTGGAATCTGCATAGAAACTCCATTTAACCAAACATTCACAGCTTCTTTTGCATTTATCAATCTCATGATTCCATCCCTGGACCCTAGCAAGTGTGCATTAATGGGCAAGTCCAGCCTCCACAAAGGTACTAGGAATATCACTTGAAACTAAAGCAAATAATCCCTGAATGAAAGAGGTGATGGATCAATATGCACAGGGTATATAGAGTCATTCAAAATGCAATTCACATAGTTGAGTCTCAATGATGTACCCTCCTGCTGTGCTTGCTTCTAGAATTATAACCCACATCTGCCCTCAAGGAACTCAGCCTTTGAGTTAAACAGTTTAGGAAGCTGATAAGCACTGTTTGTGCCAGGTGCTATTACTTGTCAAAGGAGGAAACAGTCATTAATTCTTCATTGACCAAGTGATTTTTTTCCAACAGAATAACTTTTTCTAGTTATAAAATAATACATGCTCAATATAAAAAATTCAAATACAATAGAATATCTGTTGACTTAAGGAGAATTCATTTAAAACCATTAGACATCAAAGGAGCAAAGGATCTGTGCTTCATTGCATATTCCCTCTTTGTAAACTAACTTTTCCACTCTTTGCCATTCATCACTTTTCATTAATAACTGGTAGAGAATAAGTGATCCAATGTACTGGCCTAGCAGGGCAAGAGACCCAATTCATTCTTTGTCATTGTTACCTTTTTATGTCTATACACCATTAATGGTTATCACATATTGCAAGCATAATATAAATTTATTTCATAAGCTACTTGGGCTTGGAAAAATTTTCAGAAACTACAGTTGCTTTTTTTTTTTGCACATTAGTAAGATCACTCTTGAACTCATAAGAAGGGAGTTCTTACCTCTCTCTATTCTAAAGTCCTGATTCTTTACCTCACCCTTTCCCTTAATAGCTAGGAACTCATTCCATACAACCAGCCTGAGGATAACTAATGGTGGCTTTGGGCCTTCCTGAGGTTTGGAGCTGTTGACATGGAGGATGAACAAAATACAAAGAATATATGAGGAAAAGATAGGCATATGTATTGTAGCAGTCACCCAATTCATCTGAAATCATCTGAAAATGTAAACAAGAAAGGTTTAATTCTTGCTCATGCCACATGTCCATTACAGGTAGGGAGGCAGTTTTACTCAATGACCAGAATGATGGAGGCTCTGCCATCTTGTGGCTGCATTGGCTCCTTGGCCATTGCAGCTGGGAAGGAAAAACAGGAGAATCTCAGGTGAGCTTTTCATTATCTCTGCCCAAAAGGAACACCTGTGGCTTCTGCTCACATTTTATTGGCCACAGCTAATCATATGGTCTTCTAATTTCAGAGCTGAGGAATTTGCAGAACAGATGGAAGGATTGATTAGAACTGTCTCTCCTTTAAACCTAAATGTGCATTTCCGACCATAGGCTCACATCATTCAAAATCAAGTGATAAATTATTTACTTATGTCAATTTTCTACTCTATTGACATGAATATTTCAGTGTGAGATGTATGCAGGGAAGAATGTACCTTACACATAAACACAATTTTCTATATATAAGATAGTTACTATATACATAATAGCTTATTATTTTTCACAACAGGTATTGAAGAAGGAGGAAGATGATTATGAAAGAGAAAATAATACCTAGCCCTTATTTCTTATCACTAATTCTGATTTGGGTTGACTAAAAGCAGCAACATGCCTGAATTTGTCAGGGTAGACTAGTTTCTGTAATAGTTATCTCTGGTCTTTGGAATTCTGGCTAATTTTTTCATTTATCTGAATTTTATGGCTTTTGTATAATCTTGGTGATTTAAGACAACAGATTTTAATTGTTCGTACAACAGTTCAGTATGGGTATTTGACAAGAGGCTTTCCATGAAGTGATTCAGGGACCTCAGCTCCTCCTTCCTGGGACTCTGTCACCTTCCACAGTTTCAGAATCTTCTGCAGATTCCTCTGCATCAGCCAGAAAGACAAAGGAAGAGAAGAATGGGGAGGATTAGGGGACAGGCTTGGAAACAGCATTGTCATTTCCACCTACTTTCTGTTGGCCAGAACTCATGGTCACAGGTACCTCCCAGGGAGCCTGGGAAATGTACTCTGACTCTGTGCACGAGAAGAAAAGAAACAGGTTTGATGACTGTCTCTACCACGATGTCCCTTACATGACAAACATACATTCATATATACATACGTGCATACACAGAAAAAAAATCTAAGGAATCTGACTGGAGTTGGATGTGTCTGGGGAAAAGAACGTTTTTTTCTGTTACTATTTTCTTAATTTATACTTATATGTTGATTTTCTTCAGGTTCTTCATTTTGCTTTCTTTAAAAACCAGTTTTCAAGAATTGTACCCTGCTTTGCTGAGAATACACAGAAATAAACATGATGACACTCAGCTGGTTGGAATGTAAACTGATATAACCTTACTGAAATGAAATTTGTCTATATGAGTCAAAAATCTTAAAAGGAGTACAGTCAATAATTCCTATAGAATTTCATCCTGGGGAAATAAGCAGATAATATAAACAGATGCATGTACAATTATGAAACACTTTCATGACATAAATGTCCAGGAATTGAAGGTAAATTAATAATGCTACTTCTAATAAAATATTATGTAGCCATGAATAATGCCATAGATGTTTATTTAGTAATATCAAATAACATTCCTTATATATTAAGTAAAAATATCAATTTATAAATCTGTCTACAATATTCCCATTTTGATTTTTCAAAAAATTATATATATATACATACAGTATATAGCAAATCAAAATAGGATATTCTAGACATAGAAGATCTGTAAACTGATATTATATATATACTGTGTATACATATTTTTGCTTATCTATGTTTTCTAATTTTTCTATATAAACAAATATATTTTTCTAAAAAGGAACTTTAATTTTAGATCAAAAAATAAAAACCCCTAAGGTTAAAACAAAACCAGAGTTTTAGTCCATAAGCATCTCAAGAAAAAGACAACAAAACACCACCTGGTTGTTCATACTGGCTCTATTTCCCAGAAGGCCCCCTTGCCTGAGCACTTGGAGGAATCCCAGCTACTGGATGGGGGCAGGGGAGCCAAGCTCTTGGTAGGACCTTGCCTCAGTGCCAGGCTTAAACAAATTATAGAGTCCAGGCATAGCTGCAGCTCTTCATTCCTCACCTCCCTCACTCTGACAATGGTCTGCTTTCTTTTCTTTGAGTAGGAAATGGGCAGAGGCAGCTGGCTTGTGATATTTTGTGTAGGCATGTGAGTTATATGCAAATCACATGCAAAGACACTCAGAATCCTTTCTCAGATGGTCCAAGTTAAGAATATTTGTCTTAAGTTTGTATTGTACCTAAAAGAGGGCACATACTTCTCTTAATTTCTTCCAGAATAATTCAAGCTGCTATCAGAAGAGGTTTCAGCTATTTAAGTTCACTATTCATTTTGGAGTTACCCATGCATGCATAGTTACAAAAGTTAAATGATTTTCAAAGATAGAATAATTTTTCCAGAGCAATTGAATTCAAAGTAAGTGAAGAGCCAGAACATAATAATTTTATCTAAGAATCAACATCTGTTATAGTTCAAATAACATATAATATGGATTTATAACAGCAGAATGATAAAAACTTATAATTGCTTTTGGTATTAATATGATTTTATGAACTGTAGACTTCACTCAGCAAAACCAAACATCTCTGTCACTCACACACACATACACACACCTCCCAAATTGTATTAATACCTGTTAATATTATAACAAGTATATTCATTTAAAATTAATTCAAAATAGTGAGTGTACTTTAAAAAAGATATTACCTCCAATAAAAAATCAAAACTAATCTTGCTTCTCTATTAAGAGATCAGTTTTTAGTCAGTAAGTATACTCTCTTCAGAAAACTATTGTGAAACTCAGAGGGAAAAGAAACACAGAACACACCCAGGCATTATTTTATTTGCTAAATTATAACATCCTATACTACCTTAGGTTGCTATTTGGTTTTTCAAAGCAGGTTGAAAAGAGTAAATATCAGTAATGATATGCAACTCATTCTGATTGTATGGATTAGCAGTAAATTGAGCATTCTCTTGCTGACAGGAAAGATAAGATGTTAGCTCTCAGAGTATTCTGACTTCCTCCCCTGCTACTGCCAGTGGGCATGACACTTTTCCACAACCGAAATCAGACAATGTGTGAGGAGGTTTTGCTGTATTGGGCAGAAAAAAGAGAAAGAAGCTCATCAATCTCACCTAAGAATTACCCTATAACAGTGTTAGGCTAGTGGAAGGGGCTAGTACAATTATAAAGGTAACTGAGTGTAGTTTGTTCTCTGATAACCAGAGGTCAGATAGTAACAGGTAAGATAAAAGAGTAAAATTTGGCATCTCAAGTTTATTTTGTTTTGAATCTCTTTGATAAAGAAGCTGTTTGATGGTTTCTGTATGACATTAACACCCACTCATCTTCCCACTTACGCATGTCACCCATCCTTCAATCCCCTCCCTTTACTCCAACACTTACCTTTTTGCTCACTACCCAGAATCCCCCACCTACAAATCTGTGAATCCGTTTACATGCTCTTGAACCCTTTTGTTACATCATGCACCATGGTTACATGTGTGTTGTGTAAGCATCTGCTTCCTTTCATTTCTCAAACATACTTTTCTTTAGGTAAACAGGTTCTTTGGTTAACCTGCGTGCCTATATCGTTACATAATGTAATGAGTAGGTATGTGCACCATAGTGAAAGATGGGTGAATCTTGAAGGTGGTTTAAATCAACCATCATATATACAAAGTACAGTCTGTATGTATATAGATATGTATATACCAAAAAGTATGTAACTCTTGTGTTTATCTGTGTTTATGTTCCTCGGTTGTATTTATGTGTGCATAAGTCTGCATCTGTATACATCTGTATGTGTGTCTCAAGACACAGCCAATAGCTTTCTATAAAATATGACCATCTGTTTCCAAATCTCCCTACCTCACAGTATAATTCTCTCATTTTTTTGGAAAAAAATTTTCCCTTATTTTTATTGTTGATAGTATTACAGATGTCCCCATTCCCCCACCCCTTTTGCCCACCTCCACCCATTTTAAACAGTTTTAACTATACAGTTCAGATGCATTAACTACAATCACAATGCTGGAAAAACAATCACCACTACCTGTTCCCAAAATTCTTCAACACTGAAACAGAAACTCTGCAACCATTAAGCAATAACTCCCTATTCCCCTCTTTTCGCAACTTCTGATACCTCTAATATACTTTCTATCTCTAAGAATTTGCCTATTTTAGATATTTTATATAAGTGGAGTCATATAATAATTGTCCTTTCTGTGTCTGGATTATTATACTTAGCATGTTTTTAAGATTCATATATGTTGGAACATATAACAGAACTTCATTCTTTTTTATGGCTGAATAATATTCTCTTACGTGTATATGTCACATTTTATTTCTCCACTCATTTATTGATGGACACTTGAGTTGTTTCTACTTTTTAGATATTGTGAGTGATGCCACAATAAATATTGGCATACAAATATCTGTTCAAATCCATGTTTTAAATTCTTTCAGGTATATACCTAGAAGTAGAATTGATTAGTCAAATAGTAATTTTATGTTTAGCTTTTGGAAGAGTCACCAAATTGTTTCCATAGTGATCTCATCATTTTACACTACCATCAGCAATGGGTGAGGGTTCTAATTTCTCCACATCCTCACCAGCATTTATCATCATCTTTTTTTTTTAAATAATAGGCATACCAATGGGGGTGAAAAGGTATCTTTTTTTTGATATATTTATTTATTATGCTATTACAGTTGTCCCTTTTCCGCCCCTTCACTCAACTCCATCCTGCCCACCCCCTCCCTCCCACATTCCCCCCCCTATAGTTCATGTCCATGGGTCATACCTGTAAGTTCCCTGGCTTCTACACTTCCTACACCACTCCCACCCTCCCTCCATCTATTTTCTACCTATCATCTATGCTATTTATTCTCTGTACCTTTCCCCCCTCTCTCCCCCTCCCAATCCCCTATTTACAACCCTCCATGTGATCTCCACTTCCGTGGTTCTGCTTCTGTTCTAGTCGCCTGCCCAATTTTCCTTTGTTTTGGTTTTAGGTGTGGTTGTTTATAACTGTGAGTTTGCTGTCATTTCTACTGTTCATATTTTTTATCTTCTTTTTCTTAGGTAAGTCCCTCCAACATTTCATACAATAATGGCTTGGTGGTGATGAACTCCTTTAACTTGACCTTATCTGAGAAACACTTTATCTTCCCTTCCATCCTAAATGATAGCTTTGCTGGATACAGTAATCTGGGATGTAGGCACTTGCCGTTCATGACTTAGAATACTTCTTGCCAGCCCCTTCTTGCCTGTAAGGTCTCTTTGGAGAAATCAGCTGACAGTCTTATGGGAAGTCCTTTGTAGGTAACTGTCTCCTTTTCTCTTGCTGCTTCTAAGATTCTCTCCTTATTTTTAATCTTGGGTAATGTAATTATGATGTGCCTTGGTGTGTTCCTCCTTGGGTCTAGCTTCTTTGGGACTCTCTGAGCTTCCTGGACTTCCTGGAAGTCTATTTCCTTTGCCAGACTGGGGAAGTTCTCCTTCATTATTTGTTCAAATAAGTTTTCCCTTTTTTGTTCTTCCTCTTCTCCTTCTGGCACCCCTATAATTTAGATGTTGGAACGTTTCAAGATGTCCTGGAGGTTCCCAAGCCTCTCCTCATTTTTCCGAATTCTTGTTTCTTCATTCTTTTCTGGTTGGAGGTTTCTTTCTTCCTTCTGGTCCACACCGTTGATTTGAGTCCTAGTTTCCTTTGCATCACTATTGGTTTCCTGTACATTTTCCTTTGTTTCTCTTGGCATAGGCTTCATTTTTTCATCTAGTTTTCGAACAAATTCAACCAATTCTGTGAGCGTCTTAATAACCAGTGTTTTGAACTGTGCATCCGATAGGTTGGCTATCTCTTCCTCGCTTAGTTGTATTTTTTCTGGAGCTTTGAAGTGTTCTGTCATTTGGGCTTTTTTTTTTTTTTTTTTTTTTTGTCTTGGCGCGTCTGTTACTTTAAGGGGAGGAGCCTTAAGTGTTCACCAGGGCGGGGTAATGCTGGTTGCTGCGCAGTGAAGCTGTACATGGGGGAGGGGCTGAGAGGGAGCAATGGCGCCTGCCCCACTCTTCACCGGGTTTCAGCCACTCCCACCGCTTCCCACAATCAAATTGGGCCCCTCTGGTGCTGGTTCCCAAGTAGGTGGGCTTGTGCACACTCCAGGCCCCTGTGGGTCTCTCCACCGACCTCTCCTGTGAGGCTGGGAGTCTCTCCTGCTGCCGCCCCAACCCCCATGGGCATTTTCAATCAGAGGTTTGAGGCTTTATTTTCCCGCGCTGGAGCCCTGGGTTACTCGGACTCCTTTGCTCCCCGCCAGTCGTCCAGGTTTATCTGCGCGAATGTGGGGCTGCAGTGTCTGCTAGTGGTCAGACTGCCTGCCCCGTTCGTCCCACACTCCGCCAGTCTCGGTCCTGCCATGGCCATGCGAGTCCTCTCCGCCCCGGCTGCCCGTCTCTGCCCCTCCTACCGGTCTGGATGAATGTTTATTTTTTATTTACTTGGTGTCGGACTTCCTTGCCGTTGGATTTTCTGTCAGTTCTGGTTGTGCGAGGAGGCGCAGTGTGTCCCCCTACACCGCCATCTTGGTTCTCCAAAAGGTATCTTATTATAGTTTTGATTTGTGTTTCCCTAATGATCAGTGATGCTGAGAATCTTTTTATGTGTTTATTGGTCACCTGTGTATCTTTGGAGAAATGTCCATTCAAGTTCTTTATCCATTTTTAATTGGGTTGGTCATTTTCTTGTTGTTAAGTTGTAGAAATTCTTTATATATTCTGGATATTCGTTCTTTATCAGATATATAATTTGCAAATATATTCCCCCATTCTTTAGGTTGTGTTTTCACTTTCTTGATAATGTCCCTAGGTACACAAAAGTTTTTAATTTTGATGAAATCCAATTTATTTATTTTTTCTTTTGTTGCTCATGCTTTTGGTGTCATATCTAAGAATCCATTGCCAAATCCAAAGATTTACTGCTATATTTTCTTCTAAGTGTTTTATGGTTTGAGCTCTTATGTTTAGGTCACTGACTCATTTTGAGTTTATTTTTGTATATTATGTGAGAAAGGAGTTCAACTTATTTCTTTGCATGTGGAAATCCAGTTGTCTCAGCACCATTTGTTGAAGATACTTCTTTTTGCATTAAATTGACTTGGCACCCTTGTCAAAAATCAATTGGCCATAGACATATGAGTTTATTTCTGAACTCTCAGTTCTATTCCACTGGTTCATATGTCTATATTCCAGTACCACTCTTTCTTTTTTTCCATTTCCACTCTGTTTTGATTACTGTAGCTTTGCAGTAAGTTTTGAAATCAGGAAATTTGAATCCTTTGCTTTTTGTTCTTCTTTAAAAGATTGTTTTGGCTAGCTGGACAGGTTGCTCAGTTGGCTGGAGCATCATCCTATACAACAAAAGGTTGGGGGTTCAATCCCCTGTCAGAGCACATACCTAGGCTGCGTGTTTGATCCTCAATTAGAGCACGCACAAGAGTCAACTGATCAATGTTTCTCTTTCACATTGATGTTTCTCGCTCTCCCTTCCTCTCTCTAAAATCAATAAACATATCCTCAGGTGAGCATTAAAAAAAATAAAAGATTGTTTTGGCTATTCAGGACCTCATGCAATTCCATATGAATTTTAATATTAGCTTTTCTGGGAAAAGGGCTGTTGCAGTTTTGATAGAGATTGTGTCCCCACAGATTGCTTTGAGTACTACTGCCATCATAACAATGTTCAGTCTTGCTATCCATGAACATGGCATGTCTATTCATTTAGGTCTTTAATTTCTTTAGGTAATGTTTTGTAGTTTCCAGTGTAGATGTCTTTTGTCTTTTTGGATAAATTCATTTCTAGGTATTTTATTTACCATCTCCTTTTAAGTGACTTGAATCCTCCCCCATTATAATTATTAGGTTATAATGTGTTCATAGTGCATAGAAGAGTTCCCAGCACATAGCAGACACGGAACAACTGCTAATTGTATATAAGAATTTATAAAATCATAGGATCTTAGGACTTTGAGGAAACACTCACACCAATCCCATTCTTCTAAAGATGAGGAATGATGTTTAGAGAGGCTAAGTGAATTGCTCTTATTAGCTAGTGGTAGAATCAGAAGTTCACATCTCCTGAGAGTTTTCTGTAGATAAAAATGTAAATATTAAATTCCAAGATTCTGTCTGCTGGAGTAAATAAATGGAAGTATTTATAAACTTGGATGCCTGTCTTTGGGTATGGAGATTTTTCAGTATCTGGTTCCCATTTCTCTGAAATGAATCTTAAAGAATTGGTATAGCTACACAAGTAGCTTGCATTTAAGACCAAAGAATAGTGCACATATTGCAGCAAATGAGGTTATTCAAATGGACACATAGCTGAGTTAACAATGATCTGGAGATATGTATCTATGACAGCATCATATATAAAGTCTCTCTGAGGGTGTGTGTATGTGTGTAGGATGAGATAACTGAGTGTCATTTTGGAAATCAGTTTAACCCATTAGATCTTTCCATGCTGAGAGCAGATGTTCCTCCACTAGATTTTAACTCCTAAACAACTTATTTCATTATAGAATTACTTTCATTTATATAAAGAGTAGAGCAAAGAGAAGAGAATGGTGTCCTTTCTTACAAACTGGAGTATTCTTTAACATACTTTAAAAAAAAAAGAATTGTTTATTGACTTTCTGGATCCTTTCCAAGGTAAGGGTAAATCAGCCCAGAACAATGTTTAGTCTTGCTTTATTTTGGCCTTTTTCCATAGCGGGTCAGTCCCTCTGTCATTCTCTTACCTCTTCTAATATAGGTTTCTCCCAAAGATAGTCAGTAATCATGGGTCCGCAAAATGTCTCTGAGTCAATAATGCTAGATCAGCAACTCTGAAATTTGGGAGCTGTAGGAAAGAATTGCCAGCTGCCTACTCAATATCCATTTCTCTTCTTTTCCTTACTAATAGCTCCTCAGTTTCACTGTAGGCAATAATGTAGACAAAAACAAAACAAGAAAACAAATGAACAAAACCTATATTTCCCATTAGCCTTTGCAGCTAGAAGTTGTCATTAACTCAGCTCTGGATAATCAATCATGAGCAAAAGTTTTTGTATGGGGCTTTCAGGAATAATCTTTGCAGTGAAGCTGATAGCTGACAAATGCCTTTTGCCCTTTGCACTCTGCCCTTCTTCATAGCTGTATTCTAGATGTAACTCTGGAGGCAGAACAGCCTGTTATAACCATGGTAACCATGACAGAAAGGTTAAGATGTCACAGAGATATCAACACTGACATCACTATGCTGCTGAACCAATGCCTAATACCACCTACCTCTTGTTACATAAGAAAAACCCCTAATTTGTTTAAACCATTGTTTGGGGGAATCTCCTTAACCGGCACCTTCATTTAATTCTTAATTGATACAGGAGCTTAAAAAACAAGATGAGATAATTTGAGTCAATGGAGTCCTATGTATCTTTTGGCAAATTAGACAGATTTAGAGTAAACATTAGGGAGGAATTCTAGGTAGTCACGATAAGAGTAGCGGCATAAATCTGAATCTTCCAACATATCCTCCCTGTCAAAGAAACAATGACAGCCACAACAAATGAAACTACATAAATCTATATCTTCAGCATAACTAGAAAACAGAGAATGTCCAAAATTCAAATTAAATGTAAATAGAAAAACACTCAACTCCAGCAAGCTGCCTCCCATATTCCTGAAGCAAGCCACTCAGGAAAATAGTCAGTTTGGGGAAAACTGCAGAGAATAGAAAAGGAAGCTTGTGATGAACTTAAATCAATACCAGAAAAAGAAAGTCCACCCTAAGTTTGAACACACTTAAAAAGCACACTGGTAGATTGAAGTACCTATTATAGGGAAGGTACTTAACCATGTGTGCAGGGTGCAAAAGATAAAGCTTCCGGGTGAAAAGGGTCAAAAGGAGTATTAGAGGATTCCTCCAGAAATCATGTGGGGTGGGGGGAAATAACTTAAGGAGGATATTTACAAACCTGCCAGATTCTCTCTCCTTCCAAAATGGAAGGACATCCAATTCCTTCTATACAAAAAAATTGTAAGTAAATAAACCTTAATTTTAAAAAAATATACTTTGCTACACTGACAGGAGAGGGTGCTCTTGAACTAGGAATCTTGCAACTACCTCAAACCTCCAGTCCTAGAAATGCAGATCACTTTCCATTTAGGCAAAATTACTAATATAAAAATAAAAAGAATCCAAACAATTCAATTGATAAAAGTTCCTCTCCCAAATAATGGCGAAGTGGAAGAAAACTGTAACACAATTCTCCAAACTGAATTATATATCCTCAAACAAGCATTTAGGAATATGAAAAAACAGCTTGAAGAACAAATTCAAAACCTAAGTACAGAAATAGGCAAAAAACAAACAAACAAAAAGAAATGAGAGTTGATTGAACTCAGAGAGGAAATAAAAGAAAAATAGAATATTCATTATGATGCATTACCTGTAATATTTTACATAATATGTACTAAGACATGATGGTGGAAAAGCTACATGGTGGAGAAATCATTTGAATGATAGCATATATAGTATGTACATTCAAATGATTTCTCCATCATGTAGCTTTTGGGGATTTGTCTTAATTGGATATGACCTTTGAAGCATGCAATAAATGGTGTCTGTTATGTTCCACCTCCCAATGCTATTATCACCATTGTTAGCAATTGGTTGAATAGAGCAAGGGAGTGGAGAAAGACCCATGTAAATGTCTGGAGCAAAAATTACAGAGTTTAACATCCTGAAGTACCCACCTAGTCCAATGAGGAAACAGATTCAGAGAGGTACGGTAACTTGGTGGCTCAAGGCTCTTCGAAGCCAATTTGTGACAGTAGAAAACGATGAAAGCATTTCTTTCTTTCTGTCTCCTCTTTTCTTCCTCTTGCTTCAAAAAACAAGAGGCACCTCCTTCTTTTTGAATCCACCCTCCATCACCTCCCATGCTATGATGTCCCCGCTGAGCAGGATCTTTCCTTTATATTTATTCCTCTTTTCCTCTGACCCATTCCACCAGACACAAACTGTGCCTAAGTCACTCTCATTCTAAAAAGCAAATAAACCAAACCACGTTCCCTTGATTCTGTCACCTCTGATTCTCCTCTTATTATTAAATTTCTGAAAGTACACTATACTAGCTCTGAGCTCTTCCTCCCTATTATTCCTGGAACTCTTGCAAATCTATTTCTCCCTCCATTCTCTCAGAAAGCCACTTGATCAGAAACTGCTGGCTATCATCTTTTAGACACTCTTATCCCATGTCTTTTTGAATCCACAATCTTTTTTTCTCCAGTCAATTTTACAGCTATTCATTCTCTTGTTCTGTTTTATTCCTTCCTCTTAAATGTAGTTGTTCCCCACTCCTCTGTCTGCCCTCACAGCTACCAATTATAAATATCTGCTGCTTGGGTGGCTCTCCTGCATGACCTGCTAGACATCATCCCTAGGTTCAGGAGGCACTTATAGCTCAACATATCTGAAACTGAATTCCTCACCCTCTTTTCAATTCTGTACCTCTTCCCAATCTCTACCGCAGCCTCAGATGGTCCTTGATACCATCCTTTCTCCTATCTTCTGTCCCAAATCATTCATAAACTCAACTCAAAGCATTTACTGAGTACCTAGCCTGTGCAGGCAGTGGCCATAGGACTAGGGATAGGAGGTGAATAAGACCCACTTTCTACATTTTTGCACTTATGAACCCAGTGAAAAGTCCTGTCCAATCAGCATATAAAATTTTCCTTCCATCTCCACTGTCACCCTTTTTATTCCCACTGTCACCTTTCAAGTTCAAGTCAGCATTATCTATTTTCTAGAGTAATAAATCAGTCCCTTAAGAGACTTCTCTGAAACTAGCCTGGTCAAACTGAGTTGATCTCTGTTCTCCTTGCACATTTTGTAGTTTAACCCATTTAACACTACTTCTATGTTTCCCTCTATGTGGAACACCACATAGATGGATGTTTACCCTGACTTTGATGTTTTCCCTGACTTCCTGAACCAGAAATGTGTCTTGATCTGAACTTGTACAGACTTGCCCTCTGCAGTTTTACTTTATCAGTCACCTCTACTGTCCAAGCTAGGTGCTCCACAAGTTATTAGAATGTACAAACCAGTTTTATATGATAGGAAAGTGGATCAGTGATCAACTTCAAGAGAGATTATTTCATCATTAGCTTATTTATATAATACCTCTTTTTCTAAAGCTTTCATAAACTAAATTCTGGAAAGGCTGAATATGCTAGGGTTACTAAATTTGGTTCAGTGCTTTAAAGGAAATATTAAGTTACTTCAAGAAAGTTACAAGTTCTTCAGACAACATGCTTCATTCATTACCTAGAAAATAGAAAAGTTATACTAAAGGTTCTTCAGTCCTCTCCCAGATCTGACATTCTACAACTAAGGTTTCTAGGTGATTTGACTGGGTGGCACTGCCTGTTCATAGACTAGTCCAACACCCCATCCCCAGCCTTTTTCTTTTCCCTGCCTTCTCTATAGAAGTTGGAAAAGCTAGATATCCCCTTTACCAGTCTTCCTTGCAGGTAGCAGTGGCTGTGTGATATAGTTCTGGTCAGTGAGATGTAAGCAGATTTCTATTAACGGGAATCCTGGGGAGCCATTTGCTTTCCAGATGAATGAGAAAGGCTCAGCTGACATCACTCCTATGGTAGGCAGACTTCTCAGATGGCCTCCTGGCATGTACATGCCCAATATAATCCCTTCCTTCTGAGTATGGGTGGAACCATGGGATATCACCCCCATGATTAGGCTACCAATTAGTTAACTTTCATTAGTCAACTTTTTTTTTTTTTTTTGACTTTTGATTAGTCAGTCAAAAGGGAGATTATCCTAGGTAGGCCTGGCATAATCAGGTGAGCCTTTCAAAAGAGACTCTTTCCTATTGTTCTCTTAGAAGAAAGTTAACAACTATGTAGTGAACTGCTTTGAAGCAGCCTCTAGAAACTGAAGGCCTCACCCTTAGAAACTGATTCTACAAACAACAGTGAACTTGAAATGGGATCCTGATCCTCAGTTGACATACAGCCCATCCTATACCTTGATTGCAGCCAGCTGATTCCATGAACAGAGAACTTAGTTAACCAGTGACCATACTTTTCACCTAGAGAAACTGCGAGATAATAAATTTGTGTTGGTTTAAGCTGCTGTGTTTGTGATAATTTGTTACACAACAATAGAAAACAAATACAATCCTTTCCACCTATCACGAAAGCTGGGCACTTTAAAAAACCATCTGTGATCATGAAGGAAAGGTCAAGCAAATCACAAAACCCCTGGCTCCAACCTCTTGCACCTCTAAACCAAGGTTAACAGATGCTTTCCTTCAAACATTTTTTTTACACCAGAAAAAGAAATGCCTATTTTTACAAGGCAATATAAATTAGCATGTTCTTCTTTTACTTGAAGTAGAAAGCATTTCTAACTGATAAAGTAACTTCCAAAAGCAGCACGAACAAATTCTTATTTATTCATTGGCAAACATTTATAAGGAATCTATAATGTTCCAGATATGGAAAAAATACCAGATATAAAAAAATCTTTGCCTTCAATAGGCTCATACCCTAATGCTGGAAGAGGGGCAGAGGGGAATGGGAGATGGAAAAGGCAGAGAAATCAGGATACAATTAAAATAGGGAGTGGTTAAGCTATGATAGGTATAAGCAAAAGGCCTTAGGGAAGCTCAAAGAAGGAATACCCAAAGCAGACTTTAGGATTGGCCAGGAGGTAAGAAGGGCTGGATATGGAGGTTTAGGATGTGAAACAAAATTATGAGGGATGTATGAGTCACTCAGGAGCAGAAAATGAGGGGAGCCCTGGCACAGAGAGTAGAGGTCAATCAGTGAAATAATCAACAAAAACCAAAGCACCTAGTGCGAGGTCTGGGAATGTACCGGATGCTACAGGGAGACACACAGATTACTTGATGCTGGCCCCAGGTTCTTATACCCCAATGGAGTATTGTGAGTGCTCTCCCTTGTCAACTAGGGAAGTGCAAATGGCACCTGCCATTCTGTTCTGCTGCCTGCTTTCCGGATTAGTGCCTTTGGCAGCAGCCCCAGATGTAACCACATCCAGATAGCGGCTTACCCATGGGAGAATCTAGGTCAAAATCCTTCAGAAATGTGCAGTGCATAGGAATTCAAAAAAATAGAAACAGATCTGACAGGGAAGACAAGACTTTCAGCCTTTGAAGTAGAATCTTGAGGCCTTCAGGTTCTGTCAAACCATGTCATCTCTCCTCTCGACTTACAAATCTTATAGCCTTGGGTTTCGCTTGAAAATTAGAGAAATCCTGCGAATTTCTTTTAAATAAATAAAGAAACAAATATAGCAAAATAATAAAGTGTAAAGTCTGAAGTAGAGCCTAGAGAAAAACCCTGGAGGTAGAAGACTAAGGCAGATCGGGTTGCAGGAAGTTGAAGGCAACAACAAAACAAATCTTACTTGATCCACTGACCTGTTTTTTCATATTTGAGGAATAAAGAATGTTTGAAATGCTTAAAAAAAAAAAAGAAGAGGTAGCTTAGGGGCAGGAGAAACTACACATTCTTCTCGTCACAGAGGACACCTTATCCAGCCTCCCCTGGTTTTCCCAGGATGTTGGGGAACCTTTCTTCATGGCAACCTGTGAGGAGCTTGCCTAAAGCCTAGGAGGTTTTTTCCCCTAATTCAAAATTGTCAGATTTACTGAGGTTGAATAAATAATACAGTAAAATTCACCCATTTTTAGTGTATAATTTGATGAGATTTGACAAATATATACCACAGGGAAGACTCAGGACACTTCTATCACTCCTCAAAGCTCCTACTTCCCCTTTCTAGTCAACTCTGTCCCAACCCCCATTGTAAGTACTGACTTAATATCTGCCCCTAAAGTTTTGCCTTTACAGAATGCCATATAAATGGAATCATGCAGTATATAGCCCTGTGTGTCTGGCTTCTTGCTCTTAGCATAATGCAAGGCCAATATTTAAAAGCTTTAATGTTGTCTGCCAAGGTCATCTTTCCTTGTGATCCAAGGCTAAGTGGGTGAGTATCAATGTGCATGTTTGTCTTAACAAATTCACTGGAGTATGACTGTGGACCCTAAATCAACCCCCCTAAATACTAAACAGTTTCTCTTTGTAATCTATTCTGATATGTTGGCTCAAGCTACACAGGCACAGTACAAACACTACAACAGTGACCTTCAAAATTATCCAGAGCTGCCTATCATCTTAGATTTAAATTTCCGCCAGAGGTGGCAAACTTTAAGAACAATGAGTAATGTAAACGTGTGAAGCTTACCAGTGGACAGTGATGGAGGCTGAGACAAACTGGAATGAGCATGGTAGTATCTATGGTCATTCAAGTTCAATTTTAAAAAATAAACACTTAAAAACCAATAAATATACATATCCTTGGGATTGATTTGGTCCTTGGACCATTCTATTACAATCTCTTTTATATAATAGCCTTCCCAAGTTTTCAGCTAGTATAACAGATACTCCAGGGACCCTGACCCATATCCTTTCACTCTTATCAGTTCAGTATGCCAATCCGGCTTTCAACTGCCAGCATGGCATTTATTTTCTATAGGATTTCTTGAAACTCCAGCACCTGATTTGCCCCTGTGGACCCTGAGAAGAAAGGTGCATTTGATGTGAACCCCAAGAAGGAATTTATCTGCTGAGATTGATGCCCCATGGTCAACTGAGAGCCCAAATTTTATGACTAATAAGGATCTTTTTAGAGGCCATTTGCTGACAGAGTCTCCTCATGTACTCTGCATATTGGGAAGAATCTCAGACTAAATTCTCAGGTTCCTGCACTATGCCCTGCTTGTTTTCTCTGTCTGAGTCAACCACCGCAGGTAAACCCTGGTTTTATATTTCTACCAATGGACTGAGATCTGCTGCTTCCAAACAGAACTTCTCCATAATGATCAGTCATAAAGCATAATAGTGACCAATCAGGACTGTGTGAATCAGGCCAATCGGGAGTGTACAAATTTAGATACCTCATTTAAATAAAATGGAGCTAATTGGGAACCTAGATTGGAAATTTTACTATAAAAGATGGCCTCTTCTTTGTCTTGGCAGAACTCAATTTAAGTAGCTACCTAAAGCTGTGTCTCCTGGGCTGCAGCTCCTTTTGCTCAAATAAATACTTTTTATCCTTTATTATAGTCTAAAATTAATTTTGGTTTATACCCTGCTCCCACCTGGCAGGCAGGAGGTAGCAGGAGACTCATGCCCTTCTAGAACAGCTTTCAACCTCTACTGATGGAAATTTGTGTGTTAACATGCCAGCATCCTCAGCTTGCTGGGGGGATAATTGAGGTGAGTATTTTACATTGGCAAACAGAATTCCCAAGTGCAATCAGAGTTTCCGTTACCACAGTGGACTCTTATGTAACAATATATCCAGCATAAATTTCTCTTACTTCCAGCATGATTTCTTTGTCTTACTTTTCCATTTCCTACCACTCTTTTGTGAAATCACCTGCCAGAAAAACCACTTGTATGTGGATTGTCATCTGAGGGTCTGCTTCTGGGAGGAACTCTGAGGTTACTGTAGCTAGTGAATACTTGAGCATCTCCAAGGATGAGGGACTTACTGCCTCACAGGACCCTTGAGATTGTTTTGATAAATCTCTGGTCCATAAAAATATCTTCCAATTACTGATATGAAAATATCTTTCTATGACTGGCATCTAGAAGTTCCCTCTATGGGACCATATACTATTGCGTGAATTTGTTTAGAAAAAGTGTCACTCCAATAAATTCAATAAAAAGGAAAAAAAGAATCACTCAGCCCCATTCTTAAATTGATTAATTGTTCTTAAATATATCATATATTTCACTTATTTATGCAAAAAAATTGTTAGTTTGTACAAAAAGCCAGTAATGACAGTCTGGAATGAAAAATGCCCAGGAGAAGGAAAACCCCTAGAAATGTGGGGGTTGGGGGATAATATGGAAGTTTCCTCATTATGTGAGATGGAAATTAGATCCACTTTGAGTTAAATGTTAAAAAAGAAGGCTCAATTCAGAAGCCTACAGAATATGGAATCATCTTGTTTACATATATAATACATATATTATCTGTATAATTTATACTTTCATTTTTCATTTTGGGAAGGGATATGAAAAAATGTGCTATGTCTCATTTTCAGCTTGACAGTTTTCAAGCTTTTTTGTTTTCCAGTCAAGTGTATAATACTTGTTCTACTACACAACAGGGCATCAAACACTTTGTAAGGGTACTAGTAGGGTACTAATTTCTCAGCTTCTTTCCAAGAGGTATATTTTGAGCATACTGTATACTACCTATATTAAATATTAAAAAGGAAGAAGGAAAGGAAGGTTCTGAATTGTCCAGTCGGTGTCCTGATAACATCTCTTACCTATTCCTTCCCATTGTAAGAAGAGTTTCAGACCAAAAAGTTGAGTAAAATGAAGTGCAAAATAGCTTAAGGAATAGATTTCCTTATGAACATTCCTTCTGACATTATGTTTGAAATAAATTACTTGTTGGAGAATTAGATGTACTAGTTTCTAAATTTTCAGAGTAGTCTGAGGACGTCTATGGCCATTTTTTTACCACCTATTTTGGGGAAACATTGAAAGGACTGATTACTTGCTAATATGTCTTTTATTATACAAAATTATTCAGTGAGTATGATTTCCAGAGTATTTATGAATAGTTTTTCTTTTAAATGTTTCTTAAAGAGAGATAAACAAGTGATTATTGAATTCAAGTCTACACCTCTTCTTCCCACTTCTCTATCTCATATAATTACAATAAGTCTGAGTTGTGCATATCTGAACATCTTCTGGTTTTGATTGTCAAGCAATCAAATAGCATTTCTCACCCCCACTCAGACCATAATTTAGAAGATTCTTTGCAGTGACACTTGGTGCAGTTTAATTATAATGTTCTTCAATCCAGAAAGCTATTTAAAGAATGATGAAAGCTGTGCATTTTCAGTCTTTTCTTTTGAAAACATTCAAAAATTTATATTTGCTGCTGACCCCACATTGAAACTTGATAACTTGCATTGTGCATGACTTGGAACAGTAACGTTTTTTTCCTTTACAGAATGACTGATAGTTTAAAATAAATGTTTCTTTCCAAGAAAGAGTGTCCGGCACAATTATACTATTTTGAAACTGCTTTTCATTACAACATTAGAAGAAAGCATGTAAAATTTCGCAATCATCTGCATTCTGTTTATAGCAAATATTTTTTAATTTCAAAATGAAATTCTCGTAGGTGTTTTAATTCAGCATTGAAATATAAAGAACTGCTTTTTCTGGACATATTCTCCTCCCTTCCCTGGCAGTTACTGGTACCAACTTGCTCTTAATTATCTTTCATTCAATGCAAGTCATAACCACCCGCCTACTTCACACTTAGGCAGGCCAGCCCACAGTACTCACCCCAGCCCCCTCTGGCTGAATCATCTTCTTCCACCCACATCCTTTCCCACTGTCGTTTCCTTTTTCACTTCAGTGCTCTTTTTAGAGGGACATTCTTGCTTTTCCAAAGCTTTTTTCTTCATTCTATATTATGTTCCCTTTATATTTTAGAAAACCACAACTCTTAGGAAATTTTCTTCCCATACTGAAAAGAGCTTGTGCAAAACACACCATAGAATATGTTCATTAGCTATTCATTAATTCTTATGCACCTTAGGGTAAAGTAGGATTTAAGAAACTGGAAATTTATCACTTTCACTCTAATGTACAAAAGATGAAGTCATTTTTGGACGTTTCTACCTTGGCAGGGACAAAGGTAATCCCAGGCCTAAGCAATTTAAATAGTCAACCTACAGTATGACATATTTGTTTTCAACATTCTGCTCTCACTGATGCCTTTTTTTTTTTTAATTCTAAAGTTAAGTCCTTTCAAATTGTTAACTCTCAAGTCTCCATTTTTACTTAGGCATAAATGCTAACCAAATGGCTCTTACAAAGTATGAGAAGCAAGAGCTCTAGAATTTGATACCTAAAGGTATCAGAGCTCTGAACAACCAACAGAAATGCTGTGCTAATCCCAGCCCAGGCCATGAAGACACAATTAAACATTTCATCTCTGTATTATTTAAATTAAACTAATTTCAACATTTTCAGGAGGTATCCATGTATGAAGATAAATTTCTGGGCATGTACAGGACAAGAATTCCTAAAACAGTGCTCTCAGGGACCCCAACAAGCAAAGGGACAAAGAAGGAAGCCAAAATCAAATGATCACTGATGGCCCCACTGGGAGGGGGCCCTTCTTTTGTTAAGAAGTTTACAGTTAAAAGAGATACAGTTGTTCCAACTCCTCATTTTATGGGAGAAAAAAATGAGCTCCAAAGCCCTACATGACTTGCCCAAAGTCATTAATAAATGAGTTTTAAAAAAGGATCAGAACTCATGTATTTCCACTAAACAAAAGGAAACCTATCTTTATCATTTCAACATATCTTCACAAACCCACACAAAGGCATCATGATCCTTATTTGACAGATAAGAAAACCAAGGGTCATGAAGATAAGTAAGCATCCCAAGTTTACACACCTGGAAAGTGATGCTGCCACATGGACCTTCTTGCCAATGTTTACAGCTAACACTGTATAGCTTTGTGAGCACCACACAGGAAGAGCCAGGCATTGAACTAAGCTCTTTACTATATCATCTGACTAAAGTCTACAACAACCCATGATGGTGTTATTTATGTATTGATAATGTTATCATCATTATCTTTATAATAAAAATATGAAATTTTAGACTTCTTTTGTGCCTTTTCTGCTGTTATGTTTTGTTTTATTTGTATCTTTAGACACAAAGTCCAGTCATAAAACAGGAGGCAAATGGGTCCTTTTAGGTATAATTTTCTGGAGACTAAATTGTCAATATGTTTTAGGAGACAAGAGAGTAATATTTTCACAATCCTTAGCATTTTCCCTCTATGGACCGAATGAAAAGCATTTCTGAGGGAAGATAGATGAGGGGCCAAAGGTGGTAGACCTACCTATCTTTGGAAGTTTGTCAGGAAAAATAAACTGTAAGGTGCTTTGCTTTTACTCAATGTTTGATTGAGTAGTAATACTGAGATGAAAGGGGAAATGTGTTCTTATTATTTTAACTTAGCTGCAGTTAACAGGACATACATGCAGCACAATTCTCACTGCTTTACTCAGAAAAATAAAGGACTCTACATTTAAATAAGCTGCTCACTTGTCTTTCTAACAACCTATGCATCAAAAAATAAGTAGAGAAAATTGGGAAATATATGTAAAAGTAATAAAAAGTATTGTATAGTTTATTTGTAAATTTGTGAACAGTCCTTCCAAATCACAGTAACACATTTTTTTTAATTAAAAGATTTTATTTATCTCTAGAGAGAAGAGGAGGGAGGGAGAAAGAGAAGGAGAGAAACATCAATGTGTGGTTACCTCTTGTGTGCCCCCTACAGGGGGTGGGGGTACCTGGCCTGAAACCCAGGCATGTGCCCTGACTGGGAATTGAACCGACAACCCTTTGGCTCACAGGCCTGCACTCAGTCCACTGAGCTACACCAGCCAGAGCATTAGTAACACATTTTTAATGTGCACACATTAGCTCAGTACTCACTTTATTCAGCCGTCGACCTGAAGGGGTTCAGAATAGGCCTCCCAAGATGTGCCACTTTGTCATGTGAATTATTTGGAGCTATAGGCAATTGAGACCTGTGCACTCATGAGATACTTTTATCTCTCCCTTGAAGTTAAATTATGGGCCTTGCCCATACATACATACAGGATATACAGCAGCACAAGCCCTGCCCCATAATGAGCTATCATCAGAAATAATTTTTTAAGACCTACCTATAGGGCAGGGCAAACTTCTAATTACTGAACCTTTGCTCTTCTTATTGTCCTGCAAATGACCTTCCTCTCCTCTGAAGCCCCAAGGTGCTTTACCTCATCTTTGGCTCAGGATGTCACATATACCACATTTTCCCTTTCTGTCTCTGAACCACTCAACTCATATATGTGTGATTCCCATATCTACATATGTAATTAAATTTGGTCATTTTCTTCTGTTAATATGATTCATCTATTTTAGTTATTAAATCAACTGGAAGAACCTAGAAGAGTAGAGAAAAGTTGCTTCCTTCCCCACATACCTCTGTCTCCAAACCTCAAATACATCACCCGATGTCTGGAACACATTCCCCTTCTAAGTGCTATGAGCTCATGCCTTTTCAATTGTTTAATCATCCCCTAAAATTATTACCTTTCAGGATACTTTTTTTGTGCTAACTAGAAGTGAGGGCGATTTCCTTTGGAATATCTGTCTGAAACAACCTTTTCAGACTGCATTTTCTTTACTTGTAAAATGAGAGTCTAGATTAGATCATCATTAAGGTGTCTTCCAGGTCTTAAATTTTATGCATTTCCAGTGTGCTATTTTAAATCCACAAACGTGTATTGAGTACTTGCTAAATGTTAGACACTGCCAGAAACTGGGGGAACCAGGGTATTGTAGTCCTTCCCCACAAACACCTTTTCTATAGCAAGTGAGAGGGACTCAGAGATGGCTAATTATCATTCAATATTTAAAAAGACAAAATCAAGGTACGTGCATAAGGACGGAGTGATTGACTCTGCCTGGGTGATTGGTTAAATAAAACACAGAGAAAGCAACATCTGGACTGAGCCTTGTGGGGTGAGTTAATAGGCATAGACAAAGAGGAAAGAACCCTTTATGTACAAGAAACAGCATAAGCAATGGCATAGAAAATGAACATCTGGTGGAATAAGAACATAGGTGAGAATAATAGCGGAGCAGTAGGACTAACACCATAGTCTCTGAAATGTTAATTATCTAGTATATTAGTCATCTAGAGTGACCATACAAAATACCATAGTGTGGGTGGTTTAAACAACAATATTTATTTTCTCATAGCTCTGGAGGCTGTAAGTCCAAGATAAAATTGTCGGCAGGTTTGGTTTCTCCTGAGGCCTGTCTCCTTGGCTTGCAAACAGCCATCTCCTCACTGTGTCCTCTCAGGATCTTTCCTCTGTGTGTGGGCTTCTGTTGTCTCTTCCTTTTCTTTAAGAACACCAGTCTGGTTAAATTAGAATCCCACCCTTATGACCTCATTTAACCTTAATTACCTCAGTTACATTGGGGGTTAAGGCTCCAACATATGAATTTGGGGGTGGAGGTCACCATTCAGTCCATAACATCCAGCAACTGTACTATTTGAAAAATAGTGAAAGAAAAGCCTCAGGGAAGCCAGGGTGGCTACCATAAGGTCAGTGTATTTAAACTCGGTCACCTCATTCATAAGAGAACCCTTACAATGACTATATTCTGATTGTACATTCAATTTTTGAAAGGTAGTTTGTTTATTTTGCCATTTAAGATCTGAAATATATTGTATTTAGAACAAAAATATATTGTATGGGAAACCTACAGGGGAAAGACATCAATAGCAATAAGAAATAATTGCTGACATTGTAGTTTTCAAAGGTGGTCTCAATAATCTCTTGTATCCCTTTTGCCCTACTCCAGTGTAACCTTGCACTGCCCCATCAAAAAGTGAAATCTAAATCTCATCCCATTGAATCTGGGGCTGACCTAATGACTTGCTTGTTACTGATAGAATAGTGCTGTATGATTCTGAAGTTCCTATTTGGGGCTTTTCCTCTTGGAACCCAGACACCAGGTTGTGAAAATCTCAAGCCATGTGAAGACACCATGTGTAGGTGGTCTGGTAAATAGTCCCAGCTGAGCCTAGCCTTTAGCTATTCCAGCCCAGGTGTGAGAGAGGTAAATAAGATGTCCTCATGGAACTAAATCCTCCAGTCCCAGCTGTTCCACACTCCAGCATTAAAGTCACTCCCAAACAACTAAGTCTTCCTAGCTGAGGCGCCAGGCATTCATAGAGGCAGGGAACAGTTCTCTCCACGTGCACTTTCTGATCCACAGAATCTTAAGAACATCATAAAGTGATTTTTATTTTTGCCACTAAGTTTGGGGTGGCCTATCACACAGCAACAGCAACTGACTCAGACCATTAAAACACTGAGAAAACAGATTTTTTAAAGTAGTTATAATAAATAAATAGGCAAACCAAAAATATATTGTGGGTCTAGCTGGTGTATGAAAAAATAGCCCTACACACCTCAATATTGTTAATACTGAAAAGTTCCATATTTACAGTACAACATACTATTTGATGCTCACAATGATATTCCAGTTTCATTTAGAAAATGTTAAAAGTCAGTTCAGAATACATAATTTTAAGACACAGGGGAAATATACCATACATTTTAGAAAGACATATCTCAAATTGGTTAATATTTAAAAATTCTTTGGTGCTTTAAAGGGAATATCAGTTTCCATTATCAAGAAAATTAACACACATAAACATTTTTATTCTTTGATAATACTGGATAAATTTAGGTTCACTATAATTTTTAATTTAATGTATTTCATACTTATTGGTGCTTAATGTTGCTTGTCAAGAGTAAGACCTGGGTCCTGGCTGGTGTGGCTCAGTGGACTGAGTGCTGGCCTGTGAACCAAAGGGTTGCCATTTCAATTCCCAGTCAGGGTACATGCCTGGGTTGCAGGCCAGGTTCCCAGTAGAGGGTGTATGAGAGGCAACTACACATTGATGTTTCTCTTCCCCTCTTTCTTCCTCCCTTCCCTTCTCCCTAATAAATAAATAAATAAAATCTTTAAAAAAAGAGAGAGAGAGTAAGACTTGGGAACCAGCACATTATTACTTATGTATGACTTTCTCTTTTCAAAAGAGAATTTGAGGAGGTTTTGATGTTTGCTTGACCAGCTTTATATTCACCCTATCCAAAATGCTGTGAATGATGGAACCATTAAGAAATAGAATGGTAACGATGTTAAACTAGGACCTCCCTAGACCAGGGAGCAAGCCCTATTACTTATTTGTGAATCCCTGATATTTCGTGGTTCAGTGCTTTGTGCGTTATAGACATTCAAAAGAGATCTGGTGCAATGAATCGAATTGACAAGATGTGATCAGATCTTTAAATAACTTATGCCTAAAATTTCTCTCCAGAACTCTCAGAGAAATCAGCAAAAAGATCTGAAGAAATCATTATCTTCAAGTAATACAAAAAAGCCATGTAAAATACCACCTCCTTCTAAAGTGGATATACCTATGTACTAAAATAAACACTTCACAACAGGCTTTTCTCATTTTATTTCCATGAAGTTTCATACCATTAAAGTGGTATTATAAAGAGCCCAATTACAGTTCAGGGCAGAACTAACACTGAATGAGGAGGATTGTGCATGTGATTACATGTGGTTGTGTGTGCTTGTACATGTATGTATATTTACAAAGGAAGCAGACATTAGCAGAAATAGGACTTCAGTTCTCATAATCCCATCACAAATATCCTTTATAAAGAGCAGACAGTGACTGGGCCAAGGGGCGGGCTAATGACTGCCCCTAAGGAGATATAGGGCTCCAGCAACCATGTTAACATCAGGAGTTCCTGCTATCCCTTTCTTCATGGAGACCAGCAAAGCCAAAGTCCTCATCCTACCCCTCAAAGGCTCTCCCTATGAAGTCCCTGCAGCTCCATAAGGGAACCCTACTAGCATTCATTTTAGAATGGCTGGGCCCCCAACTAGAGACCGGTCAGGTAGATGTTCCCTCCTAGTTGTTCTGTTCTACAACTCAATGGTTTGTCTAGGGATGAACTGTTGACTGAAATTTTATCTTTGCTGATAATGAACTACATTCAGATAGTGTAATCACAGCTGGGATGCAATTTAAATTCAATTCAAAATATATGGTCCTCCCCCCTCCCCAAAAATATATATAATCTGTTTGGAAAAAGCCCAGCCATTGTTAATATAATGAGAACAGTCTGCACAACATCAATGTATCCTGGCAGCCAAGCAGAGTGAACTGGAATGCACATGCATGAACAACGTGTACTGTGTGGTCAACACATTGTAAAGGACTGAGCAAGAGAGAAACAAATCTGCATCAAACTTAGTGTTAAACTTGAACATTACTCCACAGAAACTATTTGGATGATTCAGAAGGCCACAGCTATGGGCAACTGGTGATTGGCAGCTTCATCGCAATCACAACACCACACCGGTTCATGCATCTCGTGCAGAATTCTTGGTGAAACATCAAATCACCCAGGTTACTCAGACCCCCTACAGCCCAGATTTGGTACCTTGTGACTTCTGGCTTCTCCAAAAATTAAAATTACCTTTGAAAGGGAAGAGATTTCAGAACATTGATGAGATTCAGGAAAATACAATGGGGTAGCTGACGGTGATTAGGAGAACTGTGTGAGGTCCCAAGGTGCCTACTTTAAAGGGGACTGAGGCATCATTGTCCTATGTACAATGTTTCTTGTATCTTGTATCTTCTTCAATAAATGTCTCTATTTTTCATATTACATGGCTGGATACCTCCGGACAGACTATATATATAATCTCTACCTTCCATACTTTATAATCCAGTGGGAAAGACTAGCCAGCCATAGTCATTTCTGACTATAGAAATCATATGCTAATCAATAAGTATGAGTAAAGTGCTAGGTGGAACTCTAAGGAGGGAGGCCATTACCTCTGATACTGTGGAGGAAGATACAGATCTTACTTTTGATAAATGGTCCTTATTAGAACAATTAGCCCTATTAATTTGTAAAATGCTTTTTATAAAGTTATCTATTGAATGTATACAATTTCCAAGGTACTAGCACTATGCTATGGACTTAACTAATTGAATTTCTCATTTTACCCTTTTTAAAAATATATATTTTATTTATTTTTAGAGAGAGAGGAAGGGAGGGGGAGAAAGAGAGGGAGAGAAACATCAGTATGTGGTTGTCTCTCATGTGGTCCCCACTGGGGACCTGGTCTGCAACCCAGGCATGTGCCCTGACTGGGAATTGAACTGGCACCCTTTGGTTCGCAGCCCACGCTCAATCCACTGAGCTACACCAGTCAGGTCATTTTACCTTTAAAAGAGCCCTAATAGTAGGTGCTATTTTTATCCTTGTTTTATACATAAAGAAACTAATGTTTACAGAAGTGACTTAACTAAACTCATAGTTAGAAAATGGCAGAGCCAGGATATCAGCCCACAACAGTCTGACTTCACAGTTCAAGACTTAATAATGAAATGTGTCCACCTCTCTCTCTCTCCACCCCCTCCTTCCCCCCTTGCTCTGAATTCTATTTTATGGATGAAGAAACTGAAATAGGAAAAAGTCAAATGACTTTCCTGCTTCCCTATCATTGGAATTTTTGACAAAGAAAGTCAAGAGATTTTAAAGAAAAAATCCACATAGAACACTATCTTCAAAGAGTATATCCCCAGAGTTCAGAGTATTTCAGACCAAAATTTTCATTGCTCAATGTCAGGAAAATATCTGTATTCCTTGCCTCTCTAATATATGATTCTAATATTTAAAAATATTTCTGTGTTCTAATTTCCCCCTACTACCAAGAAAGAAAAGAAACTTAACACAAGGCTTATTTTGTAACTCAAGATTTATAGGCCTTTATCTATACAACAGAATATTAGTTGTCAGCAGATTTTCTAGTTAGTTGCTAATTAATTATATATTTCAAATTGCTTGTAATGTGTTTCTTTAAAAAGACTAGAAAGCTTTATTGGTAGGTTACAATTATAAGATTATACAGTCCCCACCACTAATTTAAAAGTAATTAATGAAGACTCAAGTTTCAAAGTGGCAAGAACATTATTTCAAAAATGTTAATTTCTAGCTCACTGGGGACAGCAAGAACCTCTTCAAATATTTTATCTTCAAAAGTTTCCAAATTTCCTACACCAAGAAAACTCACTGACCCACAATTTTTGAACAAGATTTCTATGGCACGCTAGTGGCACTATGAGTTACATACCATACATACCAACCATTCCACTCACCTGTAGTAGGAACAAGGAACCTTCTATAGCTTATATTACTTTTGAAGCCCAGGAGACATCATCTTTCTCCATTTGAGAGTAGAATTATAGCCTTCATCTAGAAGATGAGTTTATCAGTTTATCTGAGTTTCAGTAAGTATACAAGCATGGCAAAATGCCACACACACACACACACACAAAGTACAAATGGGTATCTGGAATCCCAAATTGGATTAGCACAAGAAAAGGTAAAGGAATTTGTTACCACCAAACCAGTATTACAAGAAATGTTAAAGGGTCTTCTAGAAGAAGAAGGAGGAGGCGGAGGAAGAAGAATCATACCACAAAGAATAAAATGGCAATAAGTACACACCTATGAATAATTACTTTATATATAAATAGCATAAATGGCCAATCAAAAGACTAGAGTTGCTAAATGGATAAGAAAACAAGACCCATATATATGCTGCCTACAACAGATACAACAGAGAAGGTAACATTTTGGTCTACAACAGATACAACAGATGCATATATATGCTGTCTCATAACAAAAGATACACACAGACTAAAAGTAAGGGGATGAAAAAAGATATTTCATGCAAATGGAAAAGAAAAGAAAAAGCTGGGGTAGCAATACTTACAGCTGACAAAATAGACTTGAAAACAAAGGGCACTACATAGTGATAAAGGGAGTAATCCAATAAGTGGATATAACCCTTGTAAACATTAATGCACCCAACATAGGAGCACCTAAACATGTAAAGCAAATCTTGATGCACGTAAGAGAGACTGACAGAAATACAGTTATAGTAGGGGATTTTAACATCCCATTGAAATCAATGGACAGATCTTCCAGAGAGAAAATCAGCAAGGAAATAGAGGTCTTAAATGACACAGTAGATCAGATGGATTTAATTGATATCTTCAGCTCATTTCACCCCAAAGCAGCAGAATATACATTCTTTTCAAATGCACATGAAACATTTTCTAAGAGATATCATATGTTAGGACACAAAGCAAGTCTCAATAAATTTAAGAAGATTGAAATCATATCAAGCATCTTCTCTGACCATAATAGTGTGAAACTAGAAATCAATCACAAGAAAAAAACTGGAAAAAACAAAGACATGGAGGCTAAATAATGTGTTACTAAACAATGAATGGGTTAAAAATGAAATCAAGGAAGAAATCAAAAGATACCTTGAAAAAAATGAAAATGAGAATACAACCCAAAATCTACAAGGAAATACAAGTACAGGTATACAAGGAAAGCAGTCCTTAGAGGGAAATTTATACAATTACAGGCCTAACCTAATAAACAAGAAAAATCTCAAACAGTCTAACTTTACACTTAAAGGAACTAGAAAATTAACAACAAACAAAACCCAGACTGGATTAAGCAAAAAACAAAGATAAAATTTATTTATGTGCTTAGGGCACTCTCCACGAACAGCCAAAAACAGCATGTAAGTAGTCATTAGGGAAAAAAGTAGACTTCAATGAATTACATTACACTTATTTTATAAACCAGATTACTTATTTTTTTGAAATACATATGGGGCAGGCATCATAACCTTTTCAGTGGTTGAGGTACATTAATAAGCAGAGAGATTTCATGAGAAAGCCTTAGAAATAGGATGTTTTACGTCTCTTTTAAGATAGTCAATGAACTATGTAATCTTTTGTATAATCTATAATAATTCATTATACTTTCAACCTAACCATCCCCTCCCTAGTAGCCTCTTCATCTTTAAGAATAAAGAAGGACTAAGAGTGTGCTTTACAAATTACCTAGTGATTTTTTAAAAAATCAGTTTAATGGGTTTTTTTTTTTTAGAGTTATAGTGCAAGTGTTAAAACTGCCCAACCAAATGTCACCCCTCCATGACCTCAAAACCAAAATGTTACCTTCTCTTCTTCTCTTCTTCTCTTTTTCTACCTAGTCTCTAAGATTTCACAAATGCTGCTTCATCTGCCTGGATCATTATCTCCTGACCTCCCTGTATCAATTCACTTGGCTTCTACCCAACTTCCAGCATTCTCTTCAGTCATTCCCCACCAGGATGGTTTCTCTGTCCTCATTCCCTCCTGCCCGCAGTCTGGATGTGGGCCTTTATCACCCCTAGAGTAGAGCACTAAATGAAATTGTTTGTTTTTTCTTAACTTGAAAGACACCATTTTAAATGTGTTAGTAGTAGAAACATTAATTCACTTTCGGAGCAGATTCTTTGGCTTTAGGAAAATCACCAGAATACCTTTAAAAACATGATAATAACCTATTGTTCTAGTAGAAAAATGTAAGTCACCATTATTCTGAAAGCTAGTACTTCAGACAGAAATGTTAAATGTGCCATTGACTACTGTACACTTTGCTATCCTTAGCATAAATACACCCTTGCAGAGACAGAGACAGATCATATTATTTTTTTCCTAAATATAGATTTAGTCATGCCCCTGAAAATTGCCCCTCCTCTGGAGATTATATATATATATATATATATATATATATATATATATCTTTTATACAAAAATTTTCTCATGAACTAGTTTGGAACAGTCCATATCAGGATCCAGGTCTGGGCCTTCTCTTAACATTACGCTGAACTGAAGACTTGAAATGGCCTTGAAACAGCCTTACTCTGGCTGAACCCATCCATTGATTTTTCAGTTGAATAACCCAGACTTTGAAGTATCTCTATTAAACTGTTACCATTGCCTTGTCTGTTCCTCTCATGCTAAAGACTATCTGGTGGGTGAGGGTAAAGAAAATGAATGTTTTCTCTGTCAGTCATTCTAGGACGGGAGATGAGGCCAGTCTGGGAATGAACTGGGAGACAGGGGACTTCTTAGTTATAGACATAGGAGAGGTAAGCATAAAAACTGTACTTTGGGACTTTAAGTTTGTAGTTTTTGCACGTGGAGTTTTGGGGGATGATTGTGATGGCCTGAAAAATGCTCAAGAGGCAAGTGCTATCAGTGGACATACCCCTGCCCATTTGTGAACATAGAAGTTTGCATTAAAAGTCATTAAAGAAATACATCAACCCGGAAGCTTTCATTGTCTCAGGTGCCTGACAACCAAAACTCTGGATCTTAATATGCACTTGTTATTGTAAATGAAAAGATAAATAAGAAAAAATATCCCCAAATTCCAACTATAGTCTGTGATAAGAAGATCATTCTTACAGCCAAATCTCTGGAGGTCATTATGTCAGTTCCCAGTGACTGATATTTGACTTCAGAGCCAGAGGACCCTGCATAGGACCATGAGACACAAGCTACATTTGTCAAAACCAAAATCCAATACTCTCTTCTTACTGTTAGTTTACAGTTAAAACTATTTACTTAAAAGCTTTTTTCATTACAAAGCTTCTAACATTTGCATGTATAACCTTTAAAGGTAATTTAGAATGTATAAACTCACTTCCATGAAATCCATAGTATTTTCCTTATTCTATACAAGTCTACAAGGTAGACACTGATATTATTTTTATAGTAAAAATGAGGACAATATAGGCAGAGAGATGTTATGTAATTTGTCTAATTTACATCCTGGTGTGTGGCAGAGTGGGGACTTAAACACGATGAACAGTTGTGTATTTTACCATGATGCTCTACCAAGGAAGCTAATTATCTGTTTTTCAAATAATCCAGATGTATTTCATTTATTTTTTGCACTGCATCATTTTATTTTAGAGTGGTGGTATTTTATTTTTTAGTTTTGGTGATAAAATGTTTTTATTTATGTGTAACCCTTATTCTATAAACCAATATCAATTGGCAATAAAGATTTATAGGTCACAAAAACTCCATAATGGGAAGATGACCGGAGTTACCTGCCACATACAATAGTCTCTGACATACAATAACAATTTATTTATATTTAATATTGTAGGAAGATCCTAAGACTAGCAAGTCACTTTTAGTGGCAGCTGAGTTACAAGCTATTTTTTGCATTTTGCTTGGATTATCCCTAAGCCTTCAGTTAAGTGTTAGAGCGGGTTTGGCTGTGCTACAGGGAATTAAGAGACTGTACACACATCTAGTGTGAAGCAAAAAAGAGAGAGAGAGAGCGTGCTGAGAAGCAGCATGGAAAGGCATTTGCAAGGCATCAAGAAATAAATTGTGAAATATGGAGCTATAACTTCCAGATCAGGATGGCTAGTCAATTGGTCAGTGACCATCTGGATAGATTGTAGAACATGGAAGTGTTCCTTGGAGATTTATAGAAATTATTCAGGAAGTAAATCCAGTAAAAGAACAGATTTTTCAATTGTTCCTGAGGGGTATTTCATTATTTTGGGGAGTATTTATGGAAAAGCATGCACCTTTTATAGTCTAAGGGAACTTGGATTCCATTCTTCAAATTCACTTTGTCTTTTTCATAAAACCATACGCTTACTGATAGTAAGGACTGTGTCTTCTTTATCTTTGCACCATCTCAGTTTCTAGCACAGTGTCTGGAACATAAAAGATGTTTTAAAAAATGGTTGCTGAGTTACACAGGCATGGAGTCTTTCATGATATTGTCTTCTATGTGATGGAGTTGACTTGTCAATAGTCTTATTTAAAATTATTTATGAGAAAGACACTGAAATAGAATTAGTAAAATGCTTTGGTCCTCTTTGGTGTAAGGCTATTGCTGTAACTTTCAAATTGGAAAATGTTTTAAGCACAGATCCCTGCAAAAAGGTGCAAAATCATTACATATTGCTAGAGAATCAGGAAACTAGAAGGGACCTGATGGCCATGTAGTTCCCTCTCTTTTGGTATGAGGAAATTGAAGGCCAAAGCGATAAAGTACCTTGCACAGTGTCACACACCACACCAATGATGAAGCCAAGGCTAGACAGGATCTGTTCTGATTCATTATTCTTCCTAGTAATATATCATATGCTTCTGTTGAATTCTATCCCTTGCATGGGTCGATGGGTCAATGGGAAGTTGACAAAATTTATTTGTGCCTGATGTTCAAAAAATACTCTGAAACAATAGTTACTGTAGAGATTTTTTTTAAACCATCATACTCTTATCAATGTAAGAATGTCTAGACCAGCAGAAAATTTTTATGAGTTTATTTGAGCCAAACAGAGGATAGACCTGGAAGCAAGATCTCACCAGACTGAGAAAAATGCTTCCAAGAAATGACAGTGTGCAGCTTCTTTTATACATTTGGAATTAAGGAGGGAATTTAAGGAAGACAACCTGAAGGTGGGAGAAAGCAAGGAAGGGATCAGATTACAGGATAGTTAAGATTATTTGTTCTCTTGAGGGTGGTCATGCTTTTGAAGGAGGGCTTTGAAAGGGTGGTCAGGTTTTAAAAGGAGGGGTCTGAAAAAAGGCATTTCAAAGGTATTGTGCACAGAAACAATGAATACAGCTTGAGTAAGGCAGAGATAGGCCTTTTACTAAAGAAGCTATATGCCTAAGGTGTGACTACTCACCATGACTGGCCCAGTCAGGAATTTATGATAGATCACCCTGGGTGATTACTTTCCATAGAACTGCCCCCCGCCCCTTTTTGGTCACACTTAAAAGCCCTATAATAGTGGTTCTCAAAACTGGTTGCAAAAAATACCTGTGTAAGGGCCCCACCCCAGCCCAGTGGGACTCAGGCATTGGTACTTTTTTTTTTTTAACGTTTTCCCAAATGATTCTAATTGTAGCCAGGACTGATAATCATGACCCTAAAATAATTTTATTCATTGTCCTTATCCATTTTTCAATCCTTTCTTCCACATTTTCCCAACTTCTCCCACATAGTCTACAATTAACTAGGAGACACTGAGAAAGCTATATCTTCATTTGGGTTTCACTAATAAAAAATGGCAACTGCCTAAATTAGTGAAGTTCAGTGCTAAAAATATTTAATTTCCATTAAACACAAAAGACATCACTACCTGCTGGGACAACACAATATTGCATTATTTTAGAGAATAGGTTTCCACAGAATCTCATAATTGGCAAGAAGCATATAATTCATACCTCAGGCACCAGAGAAATCTTTACCTATAGATGTATGTCTTCTCTGTTCATAGTCTCCAGGGAGAAGTATTTCATATTTTCTTTTGTTATTGGCCACACTACTAAGAATGTTCTTTATTTAACCTATTTAATTTTAGCTGCTGCCTTCAGTGGAAATGGAGAACAATGAAGAGATTGCCTATTTACTTATCTTATGTTTAAATGTGAAGACTTAAAAATTCTCCTTTGTTTCTTCAGGCTAATAATAAATAACTCAGCTAGTCATTATGGCCTATATTTTACAGCTTTTTATATTTTTCATTCTTCTTTTCTGAACATAATTAGACAACTGTATAATAAAATATTTATTTACCTTTGCTTTAACATGCATCTAAAAATAAAAAATGCAGTGAGGTCATCATTTTTAAGTATCATTGCATTTACACTCAAGTACTTCCCATTTTCCCCTTGCTTTTCAATTTTAAAATGTAAAATACAGTCACTGGGTCATAAATTATAATTACCTAGCCTTGTATTTGAGATCATAATGCAAACATAAAGCTTTCTTCTCTTGGTAATTTCTATAATTTACACACAGCATTAATAAGGCTCTGGGTATAATTGAAATGTACAGATTGTACCCATAATACTGTGACTTCGCAGAAACTTTATTTCCTTTAATCTGACCTTTTCTTTTTGTTTTTGTTTCCTTTGACTCAAACTAGCCTCACCCAGCACCCTGACTCACCCACCTCCCTCTCCCTTCCTTAATCATTAAGCCCTCAGGACAACAAGGTTCTGGTCAGCATCCAATAGTCTTAGAACAAGGTCTTGGGTCTACTGACCATAGAGACAGAGTTTTCAATTAAACTCAGGATAACACCTTGGCCTCAGTTGTGTTTCAGTTCCAAACCCAGGAAAGTGGAACAATCCCACTGTGCAAATCTTTGTGAAATCAGACAGAACTGCACCATGGCTGACATCAGGACCAACCAATCAATAAAGACCATGACACTAACTCCTTTGGTCACCATGATTAATGATATTTTCCCCTCTATAATCCATTCTCTGGAAGCCATCGGGGAAGCCAAGTCTTTGAGCTTTAACTCACCTGTGACTCAGGGCAGGACACCATATCCTCAACAAATAAACCCTTACTTTTTTGGATGCGAACTCCTGTTTGTGTTGTATTGGGCTTTGGTGACCACAGGCAAATGGACCCCTTCAGTTTGATAACAATGCCCTAAACATAACGATTTTCTCAGAGTATGTTGTAACTGAAGCACCAACTCAAATAAAATTAGTCATTAACTTTTCAGGCAGCCTTTACATATTCTTTATGTAATGTTTTCTATACCCATCGTAATATTGTACCATTTTTATCAACTAGTTAAGATTTCATTGTATAAATAGAAGCTGAATATATTAATGTCAAAGATAATCATTCCTTTAAAAGGTTTCTTTGTCAGGTATTCATTAAAGTAGGTTTTACATCATAATGATAGTCACTAATATAGGGCAAACATCTTACCGATTGGCAGGTTTTTAAAAAAAATTAATTTTATTAACATTGTATCAAATCCTCAGCCTATATTATGTCTCCTCAACAGCACAAAGATCTGCTTTATGAATGCACACAATTAGTGGGCATACAACGTGGAATAATCTTTGTATCATATAAATATAAAAAACCACAACAGAGATTATATTGTTCATGGATGCAGCAGAAATTATTCATTAGACATATCTTTTGGCACTAATTCTATACTTTGTAAACAGTGCTTTCACTTTCTTAATATCGGTCTTCAGGAATTCATTTTGTGATTAATTACCTAAAAAAAAGTCTTCTTCCAGTTGATGTTTACCACTCAGGGCTGCATGAAGCACTGGCATCCTGCTTCAAGACAGGAGGTAACAGGAATAAATAAAGCGCCAGCTACATTTCCTCCAGATCAGATATGTGAATGTTGTGAGCATTGTAATGGGTAGCGTGGGTAACACAGAATTTCACAAAAGCGCCTACACAACAAGCAGCCCTTCTTCAGAAGGCACAGCAGACACCATTTTGTCTCATTTCAAAGCAGTTCACAGCCTCCTCCAATTTACCAGTTGAAGTTTTCAGACACAAAGTTTTTAATCTAAACCTGATGGGATATGATGAATTTTTAGGAGGGCAATTTGTCTTTTAGACAGTTGAGAGGGGAATATAAAAGGACACAAATTGAGGTCACAGCTGTAAATATCTCTGAGTTCTCTGAAGGAGTAAATTAAATTAGAAATAGCCTTTATGTATAGTTACATAAACACTGATAGTTATTAATTTGCTTTTTTTTTATTTTGCAAGTCAAAGCATCTATCTAAGTGAGAGCTGGCTTTTAATGTTGTAACCTGTCATTTTTCCAAATTTACTGTCATTGCTTAAAACACTGGGGTGTATCTTTTAGAATTCCTTTCAATCCCAGTGTCATATTCTTTTCTATATCCAGAGAATTATAAATCTGCATTCTCTGAGAGGAGATTTTATTTTATTCTTGTTTTTATTGTGGTAAAATACAATACACATAACATAAAATGTGCCATTTTAAGGTGAACAATTCAGTTGTGTTTAGCACATTCACAATTACCACCAGCTAGTTCCAGAATATTTTCCTCACCCTAAAAGGAAACTCCCCACTCATTAAGCAGTCACTCCACAATTACCTCCTCCCCTAGTCCCTGACAACCATTAATCTGCTTTCTATCTCTATAGATTTGCTTCTTCTGGATATTTCACATAAATGGAATCATACAATATGTGTCATTTTGTGTCTGGTTTCTTTCACTTAACAATATTTTCAAGGATCATCCATGTTGTCTCTGTATTTCTCTGAAGCAACAGGAACTCATATGGAGCCTAGTCTGGTCATTTGGCTGGCTATGCACTCTTTGAAAAAAGTTTAAGTGATATTATAAAGTAATGAGATGAATTTTCTTGTATGTCTCAGGTTTTGGATTTATGCCCTTGAATATATAGATTCTATTTACAATATAATACTCACTCATCAAATAAATACCCCAGTAGATGATTACTTAGTACTCAGAATATGAGTATTGTTTGATTACTACCACGTAGACTTAGAAGGTTCTCTTTGGCAGGGGTACGGGTTGGCTAAAGGACATTACACTAAAGATATTATACTTGTTAACAAAATTCAACCAAGCAAATTTTAGATCTAGTTGGCTTTATTAAAAGATTATGAACTGGGTAGCGCCCATCTACAAACTAGAAGGGTCCTCTTGCTCCTGAAAATTGTGCAACATTTTAATAAAGACCTTTTTCCTTCCTCATCAACTTTTGTTTTATGCCTGTGTTCAGCAGTGGGCAGACAAATCCCACTGTTATTTGGTAACACTCTGATTAGAAGTTAAAAGAGTGAATATTTCAAGCAAGGACACCTTCCCTTAGGGCAGCAATTTTCACCTGGTATGCTGCAAGAACTTTATAAACATGCAATATCTGACTATTTAGTCAGGGGTACTGGCCTGTTTTCCCTTAGAATGTCAAATTTAAAAAATGACAACAGCCAACAGAACAATAGCCATGTGGTGCGAATGAATCAAAACTATACCTATTTTTTTATAAGATTGGCAAAAATATAGAATTTATGTTTTGGTGAGCCACAGAACCTCAGTAATTAGTTTATGCGTGCCATGAGAGGGAAAGGGTTGAAAATCGCTGCCTTAGGGGAAGGTAGGAGGTGTTATCAGGTAGATTACCTCACTATGTGTATCAGATAATCCCAGATTGATTAGTTTAAAATTCCACTCCTGGGAGAGACTAACACTGCAATTAGGTTAGTTATTAAGTTTTGTTTTAGTGATGTGGCTTAGCAAAAATAACTCCATTTGGTCTGTTGTTTCTTTTCTTTTCTTTTTAACATACTGAAACTATGACATCCCCTTAATGAATGGTGTGAGATATCTGTAAATGAGATCTGTAAGGCAAACCATTCAAATTAGGCTTTGGTAGTCTCTTTGTAATACCTCTCCCTTTTAATTCTCCCAAATTCTCCCATGATGGTGAAGTGCCCAGTTAATTAAATAAATTCAGTCTAAAATATTGATGACTCAATGAGCTTAGAAACTAATAAAGAATCCTTGCTTAATTTTACAAAATTAATTGACTTTTGATGTAGAAGTGGACGGAAATGTTAAGAAAATTTTAAGCCATTTCCATTTCTTTAACATGATTTTTTTCTCCTTTCTGTCTGTCCACCTCCTTTATCATTAAACCCATAGGACATCAGATTCTGGTCACCATCAAACTGTCTTAAGAACAAAACCTCAGGTGTATTGACCACAGAACCAGAGTTCCAGTCAAGCTAAAGTTAACATCTTTGCTATGTTTTAACCACAGGCCCTTGAAAGTGGAGAATCCTACAGACCACACCCTCATGAAACCAGATAGAATTACGCCATGGCTGACATCAGATGTGATACCTTGATCCACTACACCACTCCGGCCCCAACCAATCAGTAGAGCCCATGACCCCAACTCCTTTAGCCACCATGATTAATGATTTTCCCCCTTTACAGCCCATCCCCTGGAAGCCATTGGAGAGCCAGGTCTTTGAGCACTAGCTTGCCTGTGATTCTGGGCTTGGTACCATTTTCTCAACCCATAAACCGTTACTTTCTTGACTGAAAACTCCTGTTGACATTTGATTGAGCTTTGATGTACGCAGGCAAACAGACACCTTTAGTCTGTTAACAGAAGGATCCTTTCTTGTCCCTTTAAATACTACTACATAGACCAGTGTATTTCTCAAACTTCTATGTGTCGAGGTATCACTGGGATATTTTTAAAACATATAAATTCCTAGACCCCAGAGATTCTGACTCAATCTGGGGAGGATCAGAAATCTAAACTTTTAAGAACTACTGCAGGTTGGTGGTACTAAAACTTTAGTGTGCATCAAAATTCCCTTGAGGGCTTCTTAAAACACACTTTTCTGGACTCTATTCCCAGAGTTTTTAATTTGGTAATGTAACCTAAGCTATCTATATAGCCTAGCAGGTAGCCTAGCAAATACTTTTATTTAGAATTCATAGCTTTGCTTAGGTTAACTTGTAAATTTACTTATTCACCCTAGATTTTATAGGGTTTGTGTAACCATATCCTGTAATTTGCTTAGCATTTAACAGAAAGTCTTAGATTTAATTAGTTAAACTTCCTTTCATATCATGCCATCCCTGACATTGATGATTGTCAGAGCTATTTTTCAGGAACAAGTCTAGAATGAATTGCAGGACCAGGGAGTTGATCAGGTTGAAAGTGCCTGAGGACAGCCAAAGAGAGGAACCTCTAGTGACCTCCTCGTGAACTTATCTCCTTATACCGTCATTGTAATACTAAAATCTCCTCGATATTTTCTGTCATTTTTGAACATGCAATGTATGTGTAGGGTATGTTTTCTAACTTTGCATGCACAGGAATGTTCCTGCGTATACATGTGATGATGAAGTTCATTTTAATGTTTGTGCAAGATTTCCTTGAATAAAGACAAATCCAATCCTTTGTCTGGGGACATGCTGCTTTGGGAAGTGAACCCTGGTGTGCCCTTGATTGCCATTCACAATAAAATCCCTTCTTATAAAATTATCGTGTAGTTGTATTTTGGCAGGCAACTACTAAGTAGTTGAACCTGGGTTGGTCTGGTAACAGTAGGTCTGAAGTGGGGGATGAAATTTACCTAACAAGATCCCAGGATCATGTTGATGTTCCTGGTTATGGAACATACTTTGAGAACCACTTTCTTAAGTTATTCTAAAATAACTGTGCCTTGGCACATTTGGAGACAAGCTGATAAACTAATCATACTTCTGAAAATCAGGCTAGTGGCAGCTTCTGATAAAAGAGCAAGGCTTTCACAATGGTGGGGTAAAATAAAGCTCTGTTCCTAGCTGTGGAAGCAGCACTAGTTTTTATAAACAATTTTAATAGGGCACTATTTTTTTTGTATTTTATTGTTTATTTTATTACAGTTGTCCCTGCTTTTTTTCCCTTTGCCCACCTCCACCCAGTCCCCCTCCCCTCCCTCTGGCAATCCCCTCACTGTTGTCCATGCCCATGGGTCATGCATTAGAAACAGAAGAAGTTACATGGAACAGACTGTCAGCTGCCAGAGGGAGGAGGGGAGGGGTGGGATGAAAGAAGGTGAAGGGGATAGGGTACTGTTTTAATTAAAAAAATCAGTTCAGGATGGAAACCAATGTATAAAAACAAAATGTTCTTTTGATTTTCAAGTATTCGTATCAAAATTTGTAAAATATAATTGTATATTTCATTTGAAATAATATATCAAAAAACCAACTGAAGCACTAAGAATGTAATTGTTTAATGGCTTGGGGTTTCTATTAGAAAAATGATTCAGGAGTACAGCCTACTGGATGATTCTGATATTGCAAAGGAAAAATTGTCACTGAAGTTTTAGCATTTAATATCTTTCTTTTATGTAATAATTTCTTTCCATGTTTCTTTCCAAGTATGGTATAATGGAAACATGAGCTTTGAAGGTTCAAGATATTTCTTTGCCTTTTGACATTCCTTGCTATGTGACCTTGGGGGAGTTACTGAAGCTTCAGGTTCCTACTCTGTATAATGGGGTAACACAATAATTACTACCCAGCAGTACTGTTGTGATAACCAGGGAATAAAACATTTAAATTCTCAGCACAGTGTTGGACTTATTGTAGGACCTATATATCCTTTACATGCATGCACACACATACACCCATATGTATGAGGGGAGTTAAATGGAATTATCTTCTAGAGAGTGGGTCCCTTGTAGTACAGGCTTCTCCTGCTGGGTGAGTGTTCTAGGAACCCATCTGTATCAGTGTACTAGCTGGCATTGTTGTGAGAGGCTGAATTAGCTTTCAGTGCTTTTGTTTTTAAGACTCTTTCTATGCGTTTGCCCATTTCATAATGGGTGATTTATAAGCACACCTGCCCACACTCTGCTGAGTGTTCAACAGTTTTTGACCAAAAACAACACGACCCACATTCACCACTCTCTGTATTCACCTTATCTCACCACGAGTGACTTTTTTTTTGTTCTCAAGGACGAAAAAATGTCCTCAAAGAGAAATGTTTCATCAATGTGGAAGAGGTAAAACAAAAAACAGCAGAAGCACTAAAAGGCATCAAAATTGACGAGTTCAAAAACTGTTTTAAGCAGTGGAAAAAATGTCTTGATAGGTGTATTGCATCAAATAGAGAGTACTTTGAAGATGACTGAAGTTTAAACATGTAAGAATAAATACGCAATTTTTTTTATAAATGAATTCTGGGTTTTTTGTGGGGGGTCCCCCCTCATATATATACCAACAAACAGACAAAAAAAATCACATTCTAACCTTTTTTTATATAAGTTCCCCAAAATTTAATTATACTTTGAAACAACAACATTTACCAGGACAGGTGCAGACTCCAGGTTGGTGCTTCTCTATATTTTGACTTCTGATAGGTCTATGTGACAAGAGAAAATTTCTATGTTTTTAATTAAATTACAGTAGGTTGGAGGGTGGGAGGAAGAGGTCAGAGGTTAATTAGTTAGCAGAACCAAGGGCCAAAACTAACATAAAAATGTTCATATTCCTGTATGCATGTTGAAACTTAGAGTCAACTTCCAGATGGCTATGTAAAAAGAAATAGCTGACTGTCAAACACCACTGCATCCTGCTTACTTATGAACTTTCTGGACTGTTGTTGTCCACAACCAATAAAAGAGTAGTAAAAATGCCTTCCTTACAGCCTATACACTTATTCTATAATTGTCCCCATTTCACCTTTTCCTGACACCCTCTTATTCTTAGCCAGTGTAAATTCTTTCAAAACAACTTACATCTTTAAAAGAGCCCCATCAGCTCCAGGGCAGTGGGCACATTTATATTTTCCTTCTAGCCCTGCTGCTGGTGGTTCAGACTGTATGCCCCAGGACCTGGTCCTTTTTCTGGCTAGCATATGTCTCAATGAACCCTTTATTTCAGAAACGCTTTTGGCCATGAAGGTTTATGTTTAATGTATGCTTTAATGAATTATGGAAGATGAGGCACTGGAAGAGTCACATTATTTTTGCTGGTGTTAAAACTTAAAAATAAAGTAAAGCATTCCAGGGAAATAATTTCCTGTAAATATGTAATTTAAGTAGAATCCATACTAGGTACTTGAGTCAATTAATTCCTTGCTGTTTAAACTGGGAGAGGACATTTGTAAACTGGTCCTTACCTAAGATAAGTAACAGAAAATGAGATTGTGTTAATGTCAAGGCCCAAACTATGATGTCTTCAGACCCCAGATATATGTGGGAACTCATATCTTGAGGCCTCCAAATCTCTCCTGTGATTCAAGGAATGTGCACGGTAGTCTCATGTGTGCTTGGGAACAGGCCAACGCATGTTTTCTGCTCTGGCCTCTTGATCAAGCAAATCAGAGGTGTGATTCAGTGATCTATAATAGAACCCAAGAATGTGCATTAAAAGAAGTACTTTGGGAAATTCTGATGGAGGCATCCAAAAGTTACACAATGTAGGAAAAATCCTACAGTGGGATCATTGCCCCAAGATCCAGCAGGAATTGTTTTTTCTGCTCCAGCTAGTCATAATTATTGGAACAGAATTGAGCTATACTTCTACATTCAGTGATAACTCTCATTAGTAAAATAGAGTATCAGTTATAATTGCTAGGGGGCACTATGGTTCAAGCCAAGTGTTCTTTTGATCCTAGTATTGCAAACTATAGCGATTTATGAGGCCCTTACTGCAGTAAAGGACCATTATTGAAGGTGATACTATTCCAGTCTCCTTACCTGCTGCCACAACATTATAGACTCAGATTGTTTAAGCTAGCTCAAGGTCCATCACAGAGTGTTGCACAAAGAAGGCATTCAATAAACACATGTTAAATGAAATGCTTTCAGTGTTATTCTGCCAATTACTTTAAGGACTGGAGTTTAATTGGAAGATCCTATTTACTTGGTTTTATATTCATAATTAAGCAGCCATTCCAGCATTGTGTGTCCACCCAATGTAGCTCTACTCCAGGTAATTCAGGGCTAAAGTTTTGGGAAGTTTGAGTCCTGGTGTGCCAAAAGACTTCCTGTATTTTCAGAATATATATAGCTCTGACTCCACACTATTATCAAAAATCACATTCTATCAACATTCCTTTCTAGAGAGACAGGAAGGAAGAGAGAGAAATATTGATGTGAGAGAGAAGCATCAATCATTTGCCTCCCATAGGCACCCAGACTAGAAATCATACACACTTGAACTGGGGATCAAACCCACAATCTAGGTATGGGCCCTGACCAGGAATCAAACCTGCAACCTTTCAGTTATGGGACAATGCTCCAGCCAACTGAGCCATACAGGCCAGGGCTCTATCAACATTCTTAAAACAGAATTAGACTAGGGCTTTGGGAAGGTTCACATGAAGAGGAAACTAATTAGAACTTGAAATTTTGAATAGTTATATGGGGATTAGACAGATGTTGTTATTGATGGACAAGTGATAGAGAACAGTGCTAAGGATTTCTCTTTACCTTGGGCAATACTAGCTAGCGTTCTTAAAGTAATGTGAACTTACTTACACAGGTCATATAATAGTTCCCTTTTCTAATCACGAAAAATCATTTACTTCTCTCTTGATTGTTCTGTTAATCTGTAGGTGTTGTATGACTGTGCCTTGTCTTCCAGGGTCACAATAACACATATTGATTAACTTTTATTTTCTTTACCATGTCAGGAATCTGTGAGATTGCTGTCACTCTAAACGCTGGCTTGGGCTCACAAAGTACCCATTTGGGAAAATGTTAGCCTAGAAAAATTAAGAATGAATGACAAAATAGTTTGATTTTTTAAAAAATGATTTTAATCTGTTTAAAAGAGTCTGATAAATGCTCATGATATTCTCCTATTAATTGTCAATTTTAAACCACTATGAATTTTATCATCTACTAAAATAAATTGGTGTTTTAAAGAAGACATAATTACAGAGATAGTATTATTTCTAGAGTTGCTTTTAAGAGAGAATATTCAGAATCATGCAACCATAGAAATAGAAAACTTCTTTTTAATAAGCCTGGTGAGAATTATGCTATTCTAGGTTCTTATGCTATAGTGGGAGACTAAATGGTTTTGTCTGAGTTTTTTGTATATTATTTACCATTAAATTTTCCAACTTCTCAATTGGAGCAAATTGTACCTAGTAAATGGTGCATGTCAATTTATAGGTCAAAAATTAAACCAGAGGATATCTGATCGAGATGGCAATGTAGGCAGACATGACTCACCTCCTCCCACAACAACATCAAAATTACAACTAAAATATAGAACAACCATCACTCAGAATCATTAGAAATGGAGTTGAATGGAAGTCTGACAACTATGGAATTAAAGAAACTACATCCATCCAGACTGGTAGGAGGGGCACATATGTTGAACGGGCTGGTCCCATAAGCACGTGTGGTGGATAAAAATTCAGGAAGTATATCTCAGGAGCAAGGAGTCCTAGCCCTACACTAGGACCCCCAGCCCAGGGTTCCAGTACCAGGAAGATTAGTCCCCACAACTTCTGGCTGCAAAAACCAGCAGGGATCAAGTCAGTGGAAGAAACTTCTGGAGCCCCAAGCAATTCCTCTTAAAGAACCCACACATGGACTCACCTACTCAGACTCACTCCCTCTGAGCTCTAGCACTGGGATAGCAGCTTGAAAGGCACTGGTGGCATGCAGGGAGAAACTGAAGTGTCTGTCATCAAGGTGAGCCGAGGCCATTGTCCATTTTCTGAACCCTCCCCCAGCAAAGCTGGCAAGACGATGCCATATCTGAGAGTCCATCAACTACATCAACCCAGCTAACACTCTTTGCCCCACCCTGGAGATCCCTTGAGACTCCCCATGACGAAACTTACAGGCCCACCCAAGCTCCTTTTCCATATGAATGTTTGGTCTTGGCTCCTGCTTCACAACTTCCAAAATCCTCTCAAACAAGCAACAGCTGGCCTCAGTGACCCATAGGCCCAGCACTAGCAGCAGCCATCTCAGACTGCTTTATAGTTCAGGCAGGGTGGCCCCAGGCAAAACACAAGTTGGGGCTGACTTTGGCCTGCACCACCCAGCAAACTCCGGGGCCTGCAAATCCAATATGCAGCTACAGGCCATGTTGGAGTACCACCTCCCTGCCCATGTACAGCTGACCCTCCACAGAGGGCAAAAGGTGGTGGTTAGTGGTCACAGCCAGTGCTTGCAGCTGACTGGCCTTGGTAAATCCCTCCCATTGACCTGCCAACAGCAGTCAAGGCTCAACTACAAGAAGAGGACAAAGAAGAGGACGTACTCAGCCTACACAAAGGGCGCACCATGAGTACCTAGCTTGAGCAATACAGGAAGCTATGCCACTGGACCCTATAGGCCACCTACTACATTAGGCCACACTACCAAGACATGGAGTGAAAGCAGCTCTACCTAATACATAGAAACAAACCCAGAGAGGCTGCCAAAATGAGGAGACAAACATGGCCCAAATGGAAGAACAGATCAAAACTCCAGAAAACGCTGAGATCTGTCATATGCAGAGTTCAAAACACTGGTTATAAGGATGTTCAAGGAACTTAGTGAGGGCCTTAACAGCAATAAAAAATATCCAGTTGTAAATGAAGGATACACTAATTGAAATAAAGAACAATTTACAGGGAAACAATAGTAGAGTGGATGAAGCCAAGAATCCAATCAATGATTTGGAACATAAGGAAGCAAAAAACAACAAATCAGAACAACAAGAAGCAAAAAGAATCCAAAAAAATGAGGATAATATAAGCATCCTCTGGGACAATTCCAAGAGGTCCAACATTTGCATCACAGGAGTGCCAGAAGGAGAAGAGAAACAGCAAGAAATTAGAAATCTATTTGAAAAAATAATGAAAGAAAACTTCCCTTATTTGGTGAAGGAAATACACATGCAAGTCCAGGAAGCACAGAGAATCCCAAACAAGAAGGATACAAAGATGCCCACTCCAAGACACATCATAATTAAAATGCCAAAGATTAAAGATAAAGAGAGAATCTTAAGCAGCAAAGAAAAGAAGTTAGTTACCTACAGGGGAATACCTATTAAACTGTCAGCTGATTTCTCAAAAGAAACTTTGCAGGCTAGAAGGGATTGACAAAAAATATTCAAAGTCATGGAAAGCAGAGACCTACAGACAAGATTGCTCTACCCAACAAAGCTATCATTTAGAATTGAACGGCAGTTAGAGCTTCCAAGACAGGAAAAAACTAAAGGAGTTCATCATCACCAAACCATTATTATGTGAAATGTTAAGGGGCTTATTTAAGAAAAAGAAGATCAAAATAAAAATGACAATAAATACATATCTATCAACAATTGAATCTAAAAATCAAACTAAGCACAAACAAGAATAGAGACAGTATCATGGATACAGAGAGCGTTTTGATGGTTGCCGGATGGGACAGGGGTGTTGGGGAATGGGTGAAGAGGTGAGGGGATTGAGAATTGTCATAGAATAGCCGTGGAGATGTAAAGTACAGTATAGGAAATGGAGCAGCCAAAGAACTTATACTCATTACCCATGGACATGAACAATGCTGGGGGGATTGCCTGAGGGAGTTGGGGGTACTGAGTGAAGGGGGAAAAGGGAGAAAATTCAGGACAACTATAATAGCATAACCAATAAAATATAATTTTTTTAAATTTAAAAATAAAAAAAAATTGTGTGCACAAACATTCAAAGTAGCCCTGTTCAAACATTCCAAAGTGAAACAACCCAAAACTCCAACAATGGATGAATGGATAAGCAAAATGTGGCCCAACTATGCAATGGATTATTTATTCAGCCGTGAAAAGCAGTGAAGCACTGAAATTCTCTACATTATGGATGGACCTTGAAAATGTGATGCTCAGTGTGAGAAGCCAGACACAAAAGGCCACATGGTGTATGATTCCATGTATGTGAAGTGTCCAAAGTCTAGAGAGGGGAAATGGGGGAGGGGTGATTGCTAAAATGGGGACAGGGCTTCTTTTTGGGGTCATGGAATATTCTAGAATGAGATAGAAGTGATGGTTGCATAACACTGTCATATACTTAGTGCCACTGAATTACATCTTAAGAGTATTAAAATGGTAAATTTTACCTTATGTGAATTTTACCACAATTAAGAAAACTCCAGACCAATTACAGCAGAATCAGGGGCTCTGGCTTCTGGTGTTTCTAAAGCCCCTCGTCCACTCTGAGGAGCAGTCAAGTTTGGGAACCACTGGGTTAGATCTCACAGAGGAGGGCACAGCAACCAAATGCCAAGGGGGCACGTGTTTAGATGGAGCGTGAAACAAACCAGCTGTAAATAATAACACAATGCAACTGAAGCCAAATAAATGCCAACCAGATTCTTGCTATTAATCAATTAATGTTGTAAGTCAAATCATCCTTCTGTACAACTTAAAAGTGCTGTATGTTGATTATACTCAGTAAACTGGGGAGAGAGGGCGGAAACCAAAAATAAAACCAAAGAAGATAAAACAAGGTATAAACCCTGCCCTATGATACAAATAACTTTATGACAGGATATGCTCAAGTTTCCAGTTCACATCACTAATGACACCAATGAGAGATTTCATGATTAAAATATAGGCCGTTACTACTACTAGTAAATTATTATATTATGGTATAATGCCACATACTGATTTATTCAATCAAGAACATCCTAAGGACAGAATTCCTAGATTTAAGTAGAATATAAGGCCTTTCCTCATGCTGTTTCCAATCTTTCTTCTCTTCTGCCCTTTCCTCTTCTCTGATGGTGAAATTTTACTCATCTTTCCAGAGTCCTCTAATATCATGTTGTCTGTGAACCTTGCCTTTTATCAAAGTCTGCCTGCACACAACACACACACACACACCCCCCTCACACACAACTAACTGGTCCCTCCTTGTTGCATCTAGAGTGCTTTGCTCTCACACTCTGTTACTACATTAACTCATATCACGGTTTTTACAGAGCTGCTTGAGGACAAGAGTCATGTCATCTTCATTTTTGGATTAGACACCATGAATGATTGAATGAATGAACAAAAGTTTTTATAGAGTCATCACTACTGCTCATTTTTCTCACTCAGTTGACTGTAGGAGCTATTTATACCCATTTCCCAGTAACTGGTCTGGAAATAGATGGAGAAATATAGAGTATGTGTGAAATGAAGAGACAAGGCATGGGTGAGAGAGTAGGCAGTGACAGATCAGCAGGAATAGCTGAGATAATATTGGGTTGGCCAAAAAGTCCACTATGTTTTTTCTATACAATGGCTCTAACAGCACTTAGTTGTCTTTAACATCTTCTGAAATATTAGTTTTCTAAGACTGTATTGTGACAGCTGTCACATCAGCATGCATTTATTAAAAATTTATCAAAATTGGCAAATTTTTGTGCAAACATTTAAATATTGAATATGGAAGAAAATATGCAACATTTTTGGTATATTATACTTTATTATTTCAAGAAAGGTACAAATGCAACTGAAATGCAAAAAAATATTTGTGCAGTATATGGAGAAGGTGCTGTACCTCATCAAACGTGTTAAAAGTGGTTCATGGAGTTTCTTTTTTTAAAGTATATTTTATTGACTATGCTATTAGTTTTCCCAATTTTCCCTTATTTATCCTCCCTCTGCCCTGCACCCCCCAACCCTCCAGCATTCCCCCTCCCTTAGTTCATATACATACAAGTTCTTTGACTTCTCTGTTTCCTATACCATTCTCAACCTCTCCCCATCTATTTTTTGCCTACCAATTATGCTTCTTATTCCCTACCAATTATGCTTCTTATTCCCTGTACCTTTCTCCTACCATTCTTCCCCTCCCCCTCCTCACTGAAAAACCTCCATGTGATGTCCATTTTTCTGATTCTGTTCCTGTTCTAGTTGTTTGCTTAGTTTTTGTTTTTGTTTTTTTTAGGTTCAGTTGTTAATATTTGTGAGCTTGTTGTCATTTTACTGTTCATAGTTTTTGATTTTCTTCTATTCCTCAGATAAGACCCTTTAACATTTCATATAATAAGGGCTTGGTGACGATGAACTCCTTTAACTTGACCTTATCTAGGAAGCACTGTATCTGCCCTTCCATTCTAAATGATAGCTTTGCTGGATAGAGTAATCATGGATGCAGGTCCTTGCCTTTCATGACTTTGAATACTTCTTTCCAGCCCCTTCTTGCCTACAAGGTTTCTCTTGAGAAATCAGGTGATTGTCTTATGGGCACTCCTTTATAGGTAACTCTTTCCTTTCCTCTTGCTGCTTTTAAGATTCTCTCTTTATCTTTAATCTTGGGTAACTTAATAATAATGTGCTTTGGTGTGTTCCTCTTTGGGTCCAATTTCTTTGGGACTCTCTGGGCTTCCTAGACTTCCTGGAAGTTGTTTCCTTGACCAACTGGAGAAGTTTTCCTTTATTATTTGTTCAAATAAGTTTTCAGCTTCTTGCTCTTCCTCTTCTCCTGGCACCTCTATAATTCTGATGTTTGAGCATTTAAAATTATCCCAGAGTTTCCTAAGCCTCTCCTCATTTTTTTGAATTCTTGTTTCTTCATTCTGTTCTGGTTGGATGTTCATTTCTTCCTTTTGTTCCAAATCATTGATTTGAGTCCCTGTGTCCTTCTGTTCACTGTTGGTTCCCTGTATATTTTGCTTTATTTCACTTTGGATAGTCTTATTTCATTTGTTCCTTCATTTTGGGACTGAGCTTAATCAGTTCTGTGAGCACCCTGATTACCAGTGTTTTGAACTCTGAATCAGATAGGTTGACTATCTCCTCATCACTTAGCTCTTTTTCTGGAGTTTTGATCTGTTCTTTTATTCGGGCCATATTTCTTTGTCTCAGAGAACCTGTTATGTTATAGGGGGGCGGGCGGGGCCTTAGGTATTCGCCCTGTCAAGGCAACCCTCTTTGCTGTGTGGTGGTGCTGTCTATGGGGGAGGGGTCAGAGAGGGAACAATACAGCTTGCTTGTTCCCTTCTAGCCCCACTTTCCAACTTCCAAGACTGGGAGTGTCTCCCACTGTGGCAACCCCCACAGTAGTTTACAACTAGCTTGAGTCTTTAGTCTCCCATTCAGCCAGTCCCTGCCTCGCCCCCTTGGTCTGCTTCCTTGCCATGTATCCTCTCCTATGGGCTGCTCACCTCTGTCCCTTCTACCCTCCTACTAGTCTGGGTAAATATTTCCTTAATGCCTTGGTTATCAGAGTTCCATGCAGTTTACTTTTCTGGCACTTCTGGTTGTTTATTGTTTTTAGATTAATTGTATCCTTCTTTTGGTTGTGCGAGGAAGCAAAGTGTTTCTACCTATGCCTCCATCTTGGCCGGAACCCAATTAAATGAATTTTAATCTCACCAACAGAAGCTGGGGCTCTGGCAAAGGCAGGGGCAGAGTGGGCTGGAGACAGAAGCTTTGGGGAGAGAGCCGAGAGAGTAGCAGCTAGGATCCTGGTGCTGAGTCATCCCCCATACAACAACAGGAGTTTCTTGTGACTATTGACATTTTGGCCAAATAATTCTTTGCCATGGAGCTGTCTTATGCATTGGAAGATGTCCAGCAGCTCCCCTGGCCTCTACCCCCTAGAAGCCAATAGGAGGAGCTAGCTGACATATTCAAAATATTCAAATCATACTATGAGGGACACATGGACAAAAACAGGGGGAGGGGAAGCAAGGAGGGGAGGTGGGTTTGGCTGGGGTTGGGGGGAGTGGTTGGGGGGAAATGCAGACGACTATAATTGAACAACAATAAAATAATTATTTTTTAAAAAACAAATTAAAAATATCCAAAGCAATAACATTATTAGTAAAAATGAAAAAAAATGTGTCTTATTTTATGGAAAAAATGTAAATTGACTTTTTGGCCAACCCAATTTAATAAGCTTCCCCTTTCTGTACTTTCTCCCTTTATCCTCAGTCCCCTTCTCTCCTAACACTGAAGACACTATCTCAGATCTGGGGACTTGGTTTAGTTCCACTTGTATATGCATGGATGGTTGTGATGGCCAAGAGGACTCAAGTGTTTATAGTGACAGTTCAGTTGAAAGTGAAGGAAAAAAACTATAGGACTTCCCCTAAACCATAATGCATATTCATACGCAAAGCCTGACTCTTGAGTCCAGCTTCAAGTACCTGAACTTTCTTGCAGTTCTCTTTTACTGGCCTCGAGTAGACAGACCCTAGGGCTCCTCTCATGATCTTGTTCTATAAGAAATAGCCACAGTTGTTTTATCCACTCATCTACTGATGGACACTTAGGCTGCTTCCATATCTTGGCTGTAAATAATGCTGCAATGAACATGGTGGTGCTTATGTTCTTTCAAATTAGTGTTTTTGGTTCCTTCGGATATATTCCCAGGAGTGGGATCACTGGCTCAAAAGGCAGATCCATTTTTAATTTTTTGAGGTATCTCCATACTGCTTTCCACAGTGGCTGCATCAGTCTGCATTCCCACCAACAGCAAAAGGGTTCTCCTTTCTCCACATCCTTGCTGGCACTTGTTTGTTGATTTATTGCTGATGGCCATTCTGACAGGTGTGAGATGGTATGTCATTATGGTTTTAATTTGCATTTATCTGATGATTAGTGATATTAAGCATCTTTTCATATGTCTTTTAGCCATTTCTATGTCCTCTTTGGAGAAGTGTCTATTCAGGCCTTTGCCCCTTTTTTCATTGGGTTGTTTGTATTTATGGTGTTGAGTTTTGTAAGTTCTTTATAGCTTTTGAATATTAATCCCTTACCAGATGTATTGGTGAATATGTTCTCCCATTCTGTGGGTTGTCTTTTTATCTTGTTGATGATGTCCTTCACTGTGCAAAAACATTTTAGTTTGATGTGCTCCCATTTGTTTATTTTTTTTCTTTTGTTTCCCTTGCCTGGGGAGATATATCCAATAAAATATTGCTACAAGCAAGACTTTGCTGCTTATGTTTTCTTCTAGGATTTTTATGGTTTCCAGTCTAACATTTAAGTCTTGAATCCATTTTGAATTTATTCTTGTGTGTGGTGTAAGAAGGTGGTCTAGAATACTACTTGGCCATAAAAAAGAAGAAAATTTTACCCTTTGTGACAATATGGATGGACCGGCAGAACATTATGCTAAGTGAAACAAGCCAGTCAGAGAAAGACAAATACCATATGATTTCACTTATATGAGGAATCAAAGGAACAAACTGAACTAACAAGCAAAATATAGACAGACTCAGAGAGCAAGATGACAGCTAAGCAGGGGTGGAGGGATTTAGCAAATAGTAAAAGGAACTCATGGACATGGACAACAGTGTGGTGATTGCTGGGGGGAGAGGGGTTTAAAGGGCCTAAATGGTAATGGAAAAAATACAATAAAATCTTTTTAAAAAATAAAATACTATTAAAAATGGTACTAATTTTATATAAAACCATCATGATAGAATCATCATTCAAGTATGTATATTTATTTAAATAACACAAAAGAAAAATTATTCCTGTCCTAAAATGAATCTTGCTATTAATGTTAACAGTAATTTTTAAGCATTTTGAAAGGGAATTCTTAAGCATTTTTAAGCATTTAAAAAGACTATGAAATGGCCAAAAAATGATTTTATTCTTACATTAAATTTACTAGTAAAAATATGATAAACATCATGGATAATTGATAAAATGGAATGCTATTATCTGGATGTCTTCTTTAAAAAATATATTTTATTGATTATGCTATTACGGTTGTTCCATTTTCCCCCCTTTATTCCACTCCACCCTGCACATCCCTCCTACCCGCATCCCCCTACCTGCATCCCCCCCGCCACCCCTGCCTTAAGTTCATGTCCATGGGTCATACATGTAAGTTCTTTGGCTTCTACATTTCCCACACTATTCTTAACCGCCCCCCTGTCTATTTTGTACCTACCATTTATGCTACTTATTCTCTATACCTTTCCCCCCATCTCCCCCCACCCCCTACCCGCTGATAACCCTCGATATGATCTCCATTTCTGTGATTCTGTTCCTGTTTCTAATTGTTTGCTTAGTCTGTTTTTGTTTTTGATTTTTTAGGTTCAGTTATTGATTGTTGAGAGTTTGTCATTTTACTGTTCGTATTTTTGATCTTCTTCTTTTTCTTGGATAAGTCCCTTTAACATTTCATATAATAAAGGCTTAGTGATGATGAATTCAAGATAAATAAAATGCCAATAAATGGGAATTTTTTTCCCTGAAAATCATATATTTAAATAAATAATATATTTAAAACATATCATATGATTTAAAAATACATTTAAATCGTATATTACTTTCCTCAGTTTTAAAGTATATATGTTTATTTTTTATAAAAAGAAATAGCCACTGCCCCTGGGGACCATGGGGAGAACCATCATCAACTGACCACTCCAGCCTGACAGAGTAGCTTATCTTTAACCCCTATAACACTTACATTGTGGTCTAGTCCTGTTGGAGAACATCTTGAATCATTGTGCCATTTGTATTTGGGTCTCCCTGATTGGACTGAAACCCCCCTGAGGAAAAGGGCCTTATCTAATACTTCCCTCCTAAGCTCCTAGAACCATAATGTAAGGGTCTTAAACTTAAATTTAAGACCCTAATACATACTCTGTTCTTTGGTTAACTGAAAAATAAATGCTCAATTACCTTATCAACATTTTTCTCTTCTTTCACATCTGCTCACATCTCTCTCTTTCATCCACAGTACCTCTCTATGTATCCTGTCCCTCTTTCACAGGGCATTAATTTTCAAATGTCCTAATTACCCAGCTCTGCTAGAAGTACCATGGTAAGTGAAGTCCAATGCAGAATGATGTAAATGGACAGAACCTATCCTGGAGACACTGTAACACAAAGTGGACTCATATTTAGAGAACACAGAGAGGAAAAGCAGCAATAAACATAAACCCTGTCAGAGCTGTATGGTCATAAAGTGTGTTGTAACCATACTCCAAGTCAAGGTCAGCCGAAAACTAATAGAAACTTGATAATTAACACTATTACCTTTATTTCCTAATTGCAGTCATAAAAGACACAGTCCTCTATCTGTCTTCTCCAGCCTGGTAAGAATGAGAAAGCCATTTAAATCCATTTGAGGTTAAAATTGCCATTTCTCATGTTTACAAGTTTCATTTTACTAAATTGTCAGTTTTTCAGGTTGAGAGAATGTAAGCCATGGTTTTCTTTGAGTGTCAGCTTGTCAAGTACATGTGGGGTCTGCTTTATAAGGATGAGGCCACAGGTGATGAATAATGTGGTCTGAGGGCCACAGCCAGGAGACTGTTCAAATTGAGCTGACTGGGAGAACTGCAAGCAAGGGAGAGTTTTGAGAGTTCTCTATCTCAGAAAATGGCATCTCTGGTTTTTGTTTTTTTTTGGTTTTTTTTTGTCAGTGAGCATAACTGAAAACCTTGTAGTCCTTGGTTTCTCTCTCCTGCCATATTCAACACCCAGTCCATCCATACATCTTGCTGGCTTGGGAAAAAATTCTTCCAAGTATATCTTTCATAGATTATAAACCTTCACGGGGAACTTTCTACAACATATATTCAACTACGTCACTTCGCTTCTTGAAATTCTTCCTTTGACTTTTGGTATAAAGTCCAAATTTTTTAGCATGGAACAGTTTCACCCTTTGGCCCTGCCAACTTCTCCACCTTATGTCTCTGTCTTACATGTACCCTATCCCAGGCACCACTGTCATCATATTCATCTTCATCACCAAACCAGCTGCCAGGTACTGGGTATGGCTCTCTGCTAGTTACATACTAACAGTCCTGTATGGGACAGGCTTTATGAATGAGAAACTGGGGTTCATAGATACACAACAGTTCACTCCTGTGCATGTAGCTAATAAACACAGGAGCTAGAACCTGAGCCTAGGCTAATCTGATATCAAAGTATAATCATTAGGATACCTGCATCTCTACTGAACCAGATATGCTTTTTTCAGGTTTCTCTACCATTGCATACACCACCATCTCTCTGAGGTACCTTTTAACCCCTTTTTCACCTAGATAATGCCTCCTTGTCCTTTAGGATGTAGCTCAAGCCTTCATGTTAGGGTAGCTGTCCCTCTTCTGTGTCTCCAGGGTACCTTATGTTGTCTTAAGTCATGGGATCTACTGCACTGAACTGCAATTACCCTGTTACATATCAAGTGTCCCCTCATCCTCTTTCCCCTCACTGTGAATGCCACAAGGGGGCAAATGTGTATTAATCTCTATATCCCTCCTGCCCACTCTCTAACCCAGGGATTGGAAAAAACAAAAACAAAAACACGAAAGTATATCTAGTACCTCCACTTCATACCACCTCAGTATCACCAGCCTAACCTAAGCCATTATCAGTCCCATTAGAACTACCTAACTAGTCTCCCTGCTCCCACCTTTGTTGCCACCCCCTACCACCTCCAGGCTATTCTCCACACAGCAGCCAACCTGATGTTAACAAAGCATAACTCATGTGATTTGTGTCATTTAAGGCATTAGTTGCTACTAAAACAAGAAAACCACCAAAATTGAGTAATATGAATTTTATTTCTCACACACGTAAGAGTTCCCCTTATAGGCGTTCTTGTCAGTGCCAGGCTGGGACAGGGCAAAGCCCAATTATTTTGGATACATCAAGTTAATTTCCATCTAGCTGGTAGAAGGGGGAAGAAAGAGTGATGCAAAAATCACTCCTGCTCACATTCCAATGGCAAGAAATCACCCATGGCCTCTCTCAATGCAAGGAGATGCCCAGCTGGGAGCTGCTTCCCTGCAACAACTCCACAACTCTACAACTCTTTGGTTGAACAGATGAGCAGCAGCCATCTATTCAAATGTAAGGCAGGGCTTATTATTCATCTGCTGGCAAATGTCCTAGAACTTTTGGTCTAACTAAATGAAATATCCAAAGCCTCGGCATGTTCCTGGTCTGGCCCCCTCAAACTCTCTGGTCTCATTGTGTTCCAGCCTCATTGGTCTACATTCTGATCCTTGCTTATTCCCATGTTAGCAGTTTGTTGTTCTCTCTGCCAAGAATATTCCTTCACTAGATCTTTATATAACTGACTCCTTTTCATCATTTAAGTAGATATGGGACAAGACCCAAGAAATTGCACTTTAAACAGGCAGCCCAGGTCTCTGATGATGAAAAACACTGGCACAGTGATGAAGAGCATGGACTCCAAGATCAGAGACACCTCGGTTCAAAAACTACTGAAACCCTTACCAAGTCCATAACCTTGGGCAATTTACTTGCCCTCTTTAAGGATAAATTTCCTCATCCATGAAATAGAGATAATAACACTTCACATAGTTGCTATAAGTTAATTGAGGTCAAATTAAATTTTGTTGTATGAGGCACATAGTAAATGACACAAAGGAGAAGCTATAGGTACAGCTTTAGAAAGAGTAGGGATGAAATTGGACAAAAGCATTTTTGAGCAAATGAATTTAAATGAGGAAACAATAGTACTCTTGGAAAACAGTTTGGATGTGTTTCACGGGATTGTAGAAGGCTACCACAGAGTCTTAGGGAGTGGAGTGGTATGTCAGATGAGTGGTTTGAGATGCCTGTGTTTATAGTCACTCTGAGCAGTGATTAAAGGTTAGATTGGGAGGGGAGAACCTAGACAAGATCTTGTTCCAATACCTCAGATGGAAAAAGATTCAGTTGGATGGACTGAACAAAGAGATGGGATAGAAGGAGAAGAAAGCAGAATGAAGCAGCAAAAGAGGTCAGCAACATGAAAACTGACCTGAAGAGAAAAACTGAAGGGAAATACATATTATTGCAGTAGGGGCAGGACCTAATCTGATGGGAGTTCACTGATTCCTGGATTATACCCCCCCAAAAATGATTAAGGAACTCCAATGGACACAGGAAAATGGTAAAACAGAATCTCAAGGCAAATGACCCCAGGGAAGACAGAGTTTGATGCCAAATTTTTGAGGAAGTCATGCTAGTCACAGCTGAAGGGAGAACTGGTGGACTGGTGAGGCATCATGTCAAAGGTTACAATGACATCATTGGAAATTGTCCTCTGAATTTCCTAAGAAGTTGCTATTAATATCCTAGTTGAGGGTGGTAGCTTCTAAGGATGTAAGGGGTATAAGGGAAAGGGGAACAAAGTTGATTAAAGAGAGTCAAAGCCCTACATGTGGTTAAGAGGTGGATGTGCCTCACATAAAGCATGTGTTCAAGGAACATTAATGTAGAAGACAGAGATGGAGCAGCAGCCAGAGGTAAACTGGGTAAACTTTGATTCCTCCATGCTTCTTTGCTAGTAGATAGAAGTCATTCTTTTTACCCACAGATAACACCTGCATTTGTGCGTATTCTCTCTCATGCATAAACTTTCCCCATGCTGCCATACAAAGTCCATTTGACTCTCCATATAGAAGTATCCACACCCCTACATTATAAACTGACTGCTCACTTAGTTTTTGTTTAATTAAAAATTCCACATAGGTAGGGTGGATCCAGATTTTGTGGGAGTTAAAGCTTATATTATTTAGTTGATATTTTTAAAGAAAAAGAATATAAATTACAAATACAAATTTAGATACAAAAATGAATATTTGTTAAGGATAAAAAAGAATTCATGACAAATTACTAGAGCTTTGGAAGTCCAAATCCTCTTCTTCTGACACATCGCTAGGCAATTTAGGAGAAATGCTTGCATAGAAATACAATGGGATTTCCCTCCCTACTTGAGAATGTTCTACAGCAACTCCCAATGCTTATAGGGACCCAAGCAAGTATGGGGCCCCAAGCTTAAGCTTCAATCACTTCACAGTAAAACTGCCTTTCTGTCTGGATGTTTCTCTTCTGCTACAAGGTGGGAAAACTTTAATAACTGAATAAAATGAAGGACTTCTACATGTTCTCCTTTCTATAAAATTACTGAGTTTTTTTCCCCTTGTAGGTGGAGGGGACTAAACACTGACCATCAGGAAAAAACCCTGCAGAGAGCTGTGACCCTAACAAGTATGAGCTCAGTGTGGCTAGCAGAGGGTTAAGGCCCTGAGCTCTTCCAAGAAACATTGTCACATTCCTAACAGTACCACTACTGTCTAAGCACCAGCTATACCTTCGGGCGAGGGAGGGGGTTGGGGGGGAATTCACTTACTTTGGTTTCTTCCATTAATGCCTCCAGGCTCACTCTCTCCTCAGCTCCCACCTGCTCTGTGCCCCAGGAGGCTGGCCCATACAGATGTCAGCTGACTCCCTTCGTGCCCAGCTCACAGTCGGGTTTGGCAGTGAGAGGCACCAGCAGAAGAAGAGTGAGGTTGGGTTATTTCTTCCCCTGGCTCTCTTGCTGTGCATTGGCTACTAACTCCTTTCAGGCAATCCTCTCTCCATAACCACACTCTCTGGGGTCTAGAAACAGGTCTAGCCCCTCTATCCTCATCCCTGGGGTACTAATGACTCCCCCTAACACAAATCCTGGGGGAACTACACCATCCCTTACTGGTTCCCATAAACATTGTCCACACCTTTGCAAATAGTTCCTTTATTAAACTCTTCTCAAATACTCAGTTTGACTGCTTTTCTGTTTTCTGCTTAGACCCTTATTGATATCATGTTATAATTAACAAGAAGGGAAAAAAGGTCTTCAGAAACTTTGTTTGGGGACCCAAAATTAATAACAACTAAGGAGAAGGAAAAAGCAGTAGCTGACACTGAATACGCCAGCCAACGGATAGTGCCAAAATGATGGTCATAACAAGCATGACTGGCTCCCTTTCCTCTGACAAGTGAGGATGTTAGGAAAGAAGCCCTCAAGTAAAAAATCAGAGTTAGCATTATGCCTATGAGGACCTAAGTGTACTGTCTACAAAGCACATGTTCCTCCAGTCAGAAAGGACCTTATAGGGTAAAAGAAACCATTTGATTATTTAGCTGGGCTATTCAATATTCTCTGCTTGAATATGCTTGCAAAGATGGGAAAACATTACAATAGCCCATTCTGTTACAAGGGTACATCTAATTGTTAGAACATTATATTAAGCAAAATCTTGCCTCCCTCTAACTTCCCTTGGGTCTATTACTTTTTTTTTGAACAATGTAGAGCCATGTGTAATCTTCCTTCCTTATGGCAGACCTACAGATATCTGAGGAGAGCTGCCATTTCTCACCACCCCAGTGTCCTGAACGACATTGCTCTGGTTCATCAATGCTCCTATGAAAGTACAGTGACCAAAAATGGACATAACACTCTACATAGACTCTTGTTTGACCCAGCCATACAACGCTCAACTGTGTTTTACCCATTATTCTTCCTCTTACTTCTGGGATACATTTAAAATTAATCCTTTCACTTCACACCCATTGCAGCCACCTCCTTGCACTATACTAAAATTATCTTCTCTTGCTTCATTTCCTATTTCAAATGCCCCTTTTATAGCTACCTGTGATTTTTTTCAATCAGATTCAAGTTTTTGATATTACTGTTACCACCTGATCCCAATCATTATTTTTACTCCTTCCTGATTTTCTTATTCACCTCTCTCCTCAACTTTGTTTCCTGTCACCTATACTGAATATACTGGTGATTTCACACTGAACATTGAAGTATTCAGTTCACTTTTGTTGTTTCCTCTTTTAGAAGTCCCTTTTAAATAACCACTTTATGTTTAAAACTTAAAGGAAATACATACACACATAAACACAAAATCTAAGTGATCTTTTCTCCTTAAAAGTTTACAAGCATCTTCATTTTACTGCTTTGATTTCATTCTCTGAATTTCTCTGAATTAAATATTAGTGTCAAGGATAAACTGTTAGTACCAAACTTATATCTTACAATGTTTCATGAAAATGCTATGCCCTTTATAATTATGTAAAATCTATAGCACTTGAAGTAAGATGGAAATAACACTTGAATATTGGTTGACAATCATTTCACTGAAAGATGTATCATATCAATCATTCAAATTAGGTATAATGCTCTCAGAATATTTATCACATAGGACTCACACTTGGCTCTATTTCTCATTGTGAGGGAAGCCTACAATTCAGGTCCTTCAGATTTGACGAAAATCTGTTCCATGCCCTTATTTTAAAAGATTGGATTAAGTTGAATATGCAGTACTAAGCATTTGCTATCTATATCTATGCATACGTCTGGACACAAGCCAAGTTAAAAAAAATCACAATGTTGATTCACCAGAATTCCTTAGGTTATATTTACACAACATTTATATTGAAGGAGCTTAAAGCCCTCCATATATATTATCTTTAGAATCCTCATAACATTGTCTTTAATCTTGCAGAAACCCAGAAGGGATAATATTGTTTCTTTATTGAAGAACAATCCTTTAAGTGGAGGCAGCAGGGCCCTTCCCTGGGGTCATTCCTCTTGACGCGTTGATGGTTTGCCTTAGATCAAGGTCTCACATAAGGTACTAGTGTGCCAAGAAAAGAATTCTAGTTTAATGATCCACCCATGATATCTGGCTGACTTCCATAAGTACAAAGTCGGCCCTAAGACATTGCAGAGTAAGTTATAAACTGTATGCATAAACTCACTGTTTTCAATAAAACATTTCTGGAAGAAGAATCAAAACATACAAGTAATAATGAATGCTATTCACATAGTCATGATCCCTTGGGCCCTATCCTCCCTTAATATCATGATAGAACACTGGCTTGGCCACCAAACCCTAATAGATGTACTTTTCCCTTGTCCCAACCTCCCTCTATTTTTCAGATAACAATATTTTAGTTAATAGGTCAAATAGCATTACGTTTCACCAGTTAAACCTTAAGCTCTTTTCATTAAAGACAAATTTGCACAGTATCATCCTGCTGTGGTTAAAGATTTTGCTAATCCGGGTATGGGAAGCACATTATATTCTGTTGCATAGTCAACTTTAGTGAACAAGGCTGAAATCCAGTGTTTAAGCCTCATGGACTCTTGTGCCCTGTTGCCTGGATTCAGATCCTGCTCCTCAGTCTTCCAGTTTTGTAATCTAGTTAATTTCTCTGACTCAATTTCCTCGTGTTTAAAATAGAGACAATAATGCCTGTCACAGGTACTAAAGATTTAGTTTATGTAGCTAAAGTTCTTGGGAGTGCCTGGAGGATAGTGAACACCATGTGAGCTATTGTTAAGGTAGGTAAGTGGCACTTGGCAAGACTTATACCTTTTTCTGATGTCTGAACAAAGGCCTGAAAGCTATTTCAGCCATTGGAAGTTATCACTGGTGTATCTCCCTATTTCCTTTTAATTCTTTCTACGACACCTTTGTTCAAAGTGCTGTGCTCCCCCCAGATCAAATCTCTGTCCAGAGGGAGCATAACTGCAATGTCAAATAACAGACCATAAACCTATGTGGCATATCACCTCTCCAATCTCCTGATACTTCCCATTCAAAGGTGAAAAGTGAAATTGTAGCTATTTCTTGGCTAGTAATATCCATATGTTTTAAGTGTACTCAGCAGGATCTTTTAATACCTCAACCATCTACTCTATGTGTTTGGCATATAAAGAGAAGCAAATTAATGGTGATATTAACTAACTACTTAACAATTAAACAAATAAAGAGACTTATAAAGTCCAAGATTTGGAGAAAGTTAATATATGGCAACTGAAGTGTCTATCTTAGCTTATTAGACACAGAAGGGAAAAAGAACCCCTGATTTGTAGAGACTAGTTTCTAGAGACACCTGCCAGTGTTTCTCAATTTCTTGGCATGCTTCTGTAAAATGTTGATTCCTAGGGTTCATCCATGCAAACAGGATTTCTGGGGGTGGGACCTAGCATCTGCTTTCTAACATGTTTCCCCCATGTGATTCTAATGCCCCCAGCTCACTTGCGGCTGCCTCATTTCTCAGAGTAAAAAATAGGACACAAGGTGCTGGTCATAGAAATTTGGGATGAGAGGAGGCCTTAGAGGTTATCTAGGATGCCTTCCCTGCATACACAGGACAAGAAAGTCCACAGAAGCCAAAGGACTGGCCCAGAGTAACTCAGACTGGATAACATTATTACTTCTGAGAGGTCCCAGATCTAATCAATTGCTTACCCACAAAACCTGCTTAAAGTGTAAATTATTTGTTTTGCTACCACACAGCATTTCCAAAAAATATCAAGCAAGACAATAATGTTCTGTTTTAACAGACTGCTACTCCCACACATATATCTACATAATTCAGACATCTGTAATTAGTATATCTTGGGAGTTTTCTAATTAGTTTTCTTTCTTTTTTTCTCTTTAAAACTCAACATCATTTTATACTTCCTTGGCTTCTATAGATCAGGATTTTGGGAGGACTTAGGTAAGTAGTACAGGATTAGGGGTCTGTCTTTTAAAAAATTTTCTATACTGAAATACAATTTACATATAAATTCACCCATGTAAAGTGCACAGTTCAATGATTTATAGTGTATCCACCAAGTTGTGCAATAATCACAATATAAGTTTACAACATTTGTAACATCTCAAAAGGCAACCCCATATTCATTAAGACACACTCATTACTCCCCAACCTATCCCATGCTCAAAACCCTACCAGCCACTACTACGTCCTAGGAAACCACAAACCTACTTCCTGTTTCTATAGATTACCTTTTTTGGGCATGTCACATAAATAAAATTGTACATTATATGGCCTTTTTAAACTGATTTCTTTCGCTTAGAATAATGTTCTCAAGGTTTATCTATGTTGTAGCATGTATCAATATATCATTTCTACTGTTGGATAATATTCCATTATATGAATATAGCATATTTTGTTTATTCACCTATCATTTGATGAACATTTGTGTTGTTTTCATCTGTTAGCTATTTTGAATAATACTGCTATGAAGTACAAATACAAAGCACAAATACTGGTTCAAACACCTGTTTTTCAATTCTCTTAGGTATATACACAAGAGTGGAAATGTCAAGTCATATGGCAACTATATGTTTAACATTTTGAGGAACTGCTGAACTATGTTTTGAAGGACTGTACTTCACATTCCCATCATGCTCTGCATTCTCACCAATGCTCACTCTCACTTATTGTCCATCTTTTTAATTAAACCCATCTGTATTGTTTTGCTAGGGTTGCTATAACAAAGGACCATAAACTGAGTGGTTTAAACAACAGAAATTTATTGTCTGACAGTTCTGGAGGCTAAAAGTTCAAGATCAGGGTATCTTTAGGACCATGCTCCCTCTGAAAATCCTAGGGAATTTTCTGTTCCACACCTTTCTTCTAGCTTCTGGTAGTTCATTATTTTGTGGCAGCATAACTCCAGTCTTCACACTGTTCTCCCTGTGTGCATGTTTGTGTCCAAATTTCCGTTTTTATAAGGACAACAGCCATACTGGATTAGGGGCTCACCTTATTCTACTCTGACCTCACCTTAACTAATTACATATACAACAACCCTATTTCAAATAAGGTCACATTCTGGGGTTAGGACTTCAACATAGGAATTTTGGAAGGATACAATTCAACCCATAACATCGTATTAGTGGCTCTAAAAGGTTATTTTGTTGTGGTTTTAATTTGGATTCCCATATGACTAATAATATTGAACATCTTTTCATATGCTTATTGGTCATTTATATATCTTAATTTGAGAAATGTCTATTCAAGTCCTTTGTTCAATTTTTAAATTGGATTACTAGCCTTCTTATTGTTAAGTATTAAGAGTTCTTTATATGTTCTTGATATAAGACCCTTATCAGGTACATGATTTGCAAAGATTTTCTCCCATTCTATGAGTTGTCATTTTACTTTGTTGATAGTATTCTTTCATACACAAAAGATTTTAGTTTTGATAAAATCCAATTTATCTATTTTATTTTTTATTGCTTGTGCTTTGGGGTCATACATAAGAAATCATTGCCAAATCTAAAGTTTACTTCTATGTTTTCTTCTGAGAGTTTTATAGTTTGAGCACTTTTAGTTTTCTGGTTCAGTTTGAATTGATTTTTGTATGTGGTATGAAGTAAGAGTTGAACTTCTTTTGTTTGTGGATATCTAGTTGCCCTAGCACCATTTATTAAAAAGACTATTCTTTCCCCCCATTGAATATCAGTCTTGACATGTTTGTCAAAAATGAATTGACCATTATATATGGGTTAATTTCTGGATTCTCCCTTATACTTCTGTCTTTATTACTTCAGCTTTGTAGCATGTCCTCTAACTCTGCTCTCCTTTCTCAAAATTGCTTTGGCTATTTTGGGTCTCTTGAATTTCAATATAAATCTTAGAATCAGCTTGTCAATTTCTGCATATAATCTAGTTGAGATTTTGATGGGGATTGCATTTAATCTGCAGGAAATTCGAAGAGTAGTGACATTTTAACAATAATGAATTTTACAATCCACAAAAATGACATATCTACATTTATTTTGATCTTATTTAATCTTTCAATGTTTTGCAGTTTTCAGTGTATAGCATTGCAATTAATTTTGTTAAATTTATAACTTTTATGTTTTTGTAAATAAAATTATTTTGATAATTTTATTTTCAGATTGTTTATTACTACTATATAGAAAAGCAATTGATTTTTAATATTAATCTTATATCCTATAACTCTATTAAACTTGTCTATTAATGCTAAGAGTCTTTTAATGGATTAAAAGTCTTTTAATGGATTAATAGTCTAGATTTAAATCTGTAGTATTTACATACATATATGGTCTTTGTCCACGGTTTCTGACACAGAGCTGAAAAACCCTTGGAATTTCTTGAGTGATAAGAGTATCTTTTGCTATTCATAAATATAACTGAGTTTTTGATAACAAGGTGACTCATGGTGGACCTTAATATAGTTTCAAGGAAGGAGTTGGCCTCACACATGATTAGAGGGTTGGAACTTTCAGCCTCACCCCCAACCACTGAAGAGGGGTGAGGGCCTAGAGATTGAGTTCAATCATATGGCCAATGATTCAATCAATCATACCTACATAACAAAGCCTCAATAAAAAATGTTCGGACAATGAGGTTTGGAGAACTTCTGCATTGGTGAACGTGTCAATGTGCTGGAAAGGTGGTGATCTTAAAGATGGCATGAAGCTCTGTATCCTTATCCCTCCACTTTGTCCTAATCATCTTTTCCATATGTCTGTTCCTGAGTTATACCCCTTATAATAAAAGTGTGGTAGTAACTATAGAACTTTTCTGAGTTCTATTAGTTGTTCTAGCAAATTATTGAACCTGAATGGGGGTGATGGCAACTCCAAATTCGCAGTCTGAGGCAGAAAAAGTGTGAGTAGTCTGGCAAGCCTACTTGGGGCTGGTATCTAAAGTGGGGACAGTCTTGTCGGAGTAAGCTGTTAACTCTGTTAAGTTGTAGGTGTGCACTAACTTTGGGTAGTTAGTGTCAGTATTGAATTGTTAGACACCTGTTCATGTCAGGGAATTGCTGTAAACTTGTTAGTTAATTCTAATAATCTTTTAATGGATTCTGTAAGATTTTCTACACTTGTGGTCTGCAAATAGAGATAGTTTTACTACTCCTTTTCCAATCAGGATGTTTTTTATTTTTTCTTAATTGCTTTGTCTAGAACCTCCAGTACAATGTTGAATTAAGTGGCACAAGTGGACATTCTTATCTATTTCCTAACCTTAGTATGATGTTAGCTGTGGGTTTTTTGTAGAAGTCCTTTATCAGGTTGAGGAACTTTCCTTCTATTCCTAGTTTGTTGAGTGTTTTTATCATTAAAAGATGTTGATTTTGTCAAATGCTTTATCTGTAACTATTGAAAGGATTGTATAATTTTTGTCATTTATTCTATTGTATTACATTAATTGATATTCAGATGTTAAATCAACCATTCCTGAAGTAAATAAATCTCACATGGTTATGAAGTGTAATCTCTTTTATAGGTCACTGGATTTGGTTTACTAGTACTTTGTTGAGGATTGTGTGTTTATATTCATAAGGTATTGATATATAGTTTTCTTTTTATGCACTACCTTCTTTTGGATTTGGTATCATACTAATGCTGGACTTATAGAATAATTTGGTACGTGTTCCTTCATCTTTTATTTTTTAGAAGAGTATATGAGAGATTGGCATTAATTTTTCTTTAAATGTTTGGTAGAATTCACCAGTGAAGCTATCTGGTTTGGGACTTTGTGAAAAATTTTTTGATAATTAATGCAATCTCTTTGTTATAGATCTACTCAAACTTTCCATTTCTATTGGAGTTAGATTCAGTAGTTTTTATCTTTCTATGAATTTATCCGTTTCATCTAAATTATCTAATTTGTTGGCATATACTTGTTCATAGTTTTCATTTTCATTCTTCTCAAATTATTTTCTAACTGCTCTTGTTGGTTTATTTTTTGATCCATTGGTTATTTAGGAATGTGTTGTTTAGTTTTGTCATATTTGTGAGTTTCCTAATCTCATAATTATTGATTTTTAATTTTATTCCATTTTAGTTGAAGAACATACTTCGTATGATTTCAATCCTTTTAAATTTATTGAGCCTTGCTTTATGGCCAAACATATGATCTGTCCTGGAAAGTGTTTCATGTGCACATGAGGAAAAAATGTTGTTGGGTGGAGTGTTCTATAGATATCTGTTAGGTTTAGCTGGTTTGTACTGCTGTTCAAATCTTTTATTTCCTTGTTGATCTTCTGACTTGCTGTTCTACAGGTTATTGAGAGTGTACTATTGAAGTCTACAACTATTATTGTTGAATTGCTTATTTCTCCCTTCAATTCTGTCAATTTTGCATTATGTATTTTGTGAATCTACTAGGAACATATATGTTTATGATTGTCATATATTCCTGGTGGATTGACTCTTTTATTATTATAGGTGTCCCTCTTTATGTCTAGTGACATTTCTTATTTTAAAATCTATTTCTTCTGATATTACAATAGCCATTCCAGCACTCTACGGTTGCAGTTTGCATGGTCTATCTATTTCTCTATCTATCTATAGATGTATCCTCCTGTAGACAGTGTATAGTTGAATCTTGTTTCTTTAGTCAATCTAACAATTTATTTTAATTAGATTCCATAATCCATTTGCATTTAACATATTCACATTCACATCTATATGCTTATATTTTGTTAGATATGTTTAGATTTGAATCTGTCATTTTGCTTTCCATTTTCTATATTTCTCATATCTTTCTGTTTCTCTATTTCTTCTCACTATCTTCTTTTGTATTAAATGGATAGTTTTTTAAATTATATTTTTGAGTTATTTTATGAGTTACTTTTTAAATTATATTTTTTTATATAGGGCTTACAGTATGCTGCTTAAAATCTACTTTAGATTTATACTAACTAAATTTTAGTGCTGTATAGAAATATATGCTGTCATTACTCCCCCATAGCTTCATGTCTTACCCCTTTTATATGCTATTATTGTTATAGTTATTGTATCTATGTATGTTATAAACTCAATAATACATTATCACTATTAATTTATATAATTTTATGTCTTTTAAAGAAGCTGAGAGAATAAATGAAAGCAAGTATATATTTATAGAGTTTGTTGTAATATTGTAAACTTTATTTGTAATTACTATTGTAAACTTAATTATGTAAACTTTATTTGTTCCTGTGGATTCAAATTACCATCAAATGGTAATGACTTTCCACATATTGTATTTCTCAACTCCAGAATTTCCATTTGGTTCTTTCCTATAATTTTCATTTTTATATTGCCTCTTTGATGAGACAATGTCATCATGGCTTCCTTCTTTCTCTTTCTCTCAGAAATTTTATTGGTCAGGGGAAAAGGGAGGCAGGCAACCCCTGCATCCTCCTGAGGGTACCAAAAGCCCTCACTGTTTCTCGTTGCCATTGATGGAGAGGTTCATGTGCTCAGTGGAGGCCAGGAAGGCCTTGAGCTTGGCCCAGTGCTGAGGAATGTCACATAGGCCTAGAGCAGGGGAAAGGAGTTCAGGTAGGTGGTGGCCAGGATTTGGTGATTCGACAGCAAGTCCAGCAGGTTTCTAGTTCACAAAGGAGATCTGGTGTCTCACAATGAAGGTATGGCCACCCTGGTCCTGGGACTGCAGGGTCTCAAGTCTTCAGGCACCCAGGCAGTTCTTTCACGTAGCCCTCCTTGCCTGCCTCATAGTTGGTGTAGATGAGGGTCATGTATTTGCAGTGGAGGTCCTTTATGCTATCATTCACCATATCCACCAGGGCTGCCTCTTGCTGGTCCTTTCCATACAGCCCAAGGGAGTGTCCTAAGTGATGCAGGATGGCATTGGACTGCTATAGGGTGAGGTCTCCATCCTGATCCTGGGGAGCTGCCCATACAGACAGGAGGACTTGAATAAGCCTGTACTTACCACTAAGACTCACCAAGTCTCCTTAGTCACTACCTCCTCCTTCCAGCTCTGGCCTTGGTCAGCCAGCACCACATTCATGGCCCTCACAGTGCCCTTGAACAGGGGAGTAGACAACGGTGTAGAACGGCATGGTTACAGTGTACACAAAGACAGCAGTGGCAGCAGCAGAGCTCCCATCATAGCTTCCTTTAATAATTTAAGCATGGTTTCCTTTAGTTCCTGAACATGTTTATAAAAATTGCTTTGAAGTGTTTGCTAAGTTCAGGACCTGGGCCCCTTGAGAGGCAGTTTCTGTTGCCTTCTTTTGTCCTGTGTATTGATCACACTTTTCCTATTTCTCACGTATCATCTTTTTTTTTTAATCTGGAAATTTTAGATAATATGTTCTAACAATTCTGGATTCTTATTTCCTTTTGAGCTTAGGGATTGGTGTTGTTTTAGTTTTTTTTTCTTGGTGATTAGTTTATTTGTTTGATGACTTAACTCTGTGAAGTCTATTTTCCCTGTAGTGCACAATCTCTGATATCCCTGATTGGACTTTTTGCACTCATTTCCATATTTTATCCTTGCTTTTTTATCTTGTATATCTGTCAGTTACCCCTGGGTCATCACAAATCACTTATTGTTTAAATGCTGTGCTTTAACACTCTGAGCAAGTTAGATTTTAACCCTTACTATTTATCAGTTGTGTATGTGTGGCTTGTAGGCTGCAAAGATAGTTCGGGAATTTTACATTTTTTACCCAAATTCAGCCAGGCACTAGTACCTGAAGAGTTCACTTTCATATCACTCTTGGGATGGTGCAGCCTTGGGTAGGCACACAGTCTTTCAGATTGCCAGGGATGTCATTTTAATTTTAATTCTGGCTTTATAGGAGTTGCCTGAGTCAGAGCAGTTTATTTTTTAGTGTTTCCACAGAGGTTGTGATTAAGTCCTTTGTGCCAATGATGCTTCTGCCCTTTGTTGGTGGATCTTTGTGTAGCTGTGTAATGCTTTCATTTCTGTCCCTCATCCTGCTCTGACTGCTCCTGAATAGGTGCAGCTCAGCACATTTGCACAGCCTTCTTGATCTCTTCTGGCTGTCTCTTTCTCTAGTTATCTCTGTTAAATAACTGGCTGCTCTGGCTTGTTGATATCAATGTCATGGAGCTAATAGCACCCTCTCAGTTATTCTCTACTACAATCTTCATTGTTTGGACAACATTCTTAAATGTGGAATTTTCACATACTGTCCCAAATAAAGTCAGTCTGCTCAGGCAGAGATGTAAAGCTCTTTGTCCTTATTGCCCACCTTTCTTCCTGAACAGAATCTCTGAACTACTGCACAGGAGCTGCGGGTTTCTTCTAGAATGACATCCCAGTAATATATGTGGATGCTGGGAGTGGAGGATGGTAAACCTCTGGTCTTTTCAGCTTGCCCTTCCCAGTGGAGAACCTCTGCTCTATGAGTAAGGTCAGGCATGGGCAATCAAGGCCCCTTGCCAAGCCTGGGTTAAAGCTTCTGGCTTATGACTAGGGGCTGTGCGAGGAAAGGAAGCTGTTCAGTTTCACCTATACAAAATAGAGCTTCTACAACATGGCATACAGGGTATGAGAAAGCTAGTGGCTTGTCTCTGCTGGGGTGAAATTATAGCCTTAGACTGGGAGCTGTGGGGAGAAGGAGCTGCCATCTTTTTGCCCACACCATGCAGGAGAAGATCACCCAAAGTAAAGTTTCCATAACATGGACCTAAGGTAGAGGACAGAGCCGGTCATGGTTCAAACGCCATGGACTCTCACTGCTCATACTGAGATGTAGTCGATTTTCTTAAATGAATGTCTCTTCATTTTCTATATGCCCTTAGGACTATTTTTGAAGATATAAAATGATTTTTTATTTTATTTACTGATTTTTAACCCTTGCTGGGGTATATGTTTATTGATTTGAGAGACAGAGAGAGAGACAGAGAGAGAGACATGGATATGAGAAAGAAATAATGATTGCACCCAACTGGGGATTAAACAGCAACCTAGGTATTGGCCTGACTGGGAATGGAACCTGTAACCTTTTGCTATACAGGATGATGCTCCAACCAACTGAGCCACTGAGCCTTGATCCGTTGGTGAATATTTTAAGGGCATATACTATTTGTTCTCTAGCATTTGTTTCGTCCTCCTCTTCTAACAACTGTGCTGCTCTTGAGGCGGATATGCTAACAGCCTTAGTTAGAGAGTTTCATATTGTAATATCATGGCACTAAACATTTGTGACACCAAGTCCAACCTCTGGAGAAATGTGAAAAACTGTTTTTTACATATGTCAGCATTATGACAGAGATTTTGCCAGAATTTTCCTGAAGGCTTGGGAAGTTTTTGAGAGAAGAAGAATGGAGAAGACTAAAGAGACACAAATCACTATTCTCTAAGAATCTAAAAGGCTCAGGTCTAGAACTCAGGAAACAGAGCTAGTCTTTGCAGAATTAAGACCAATGGATGGAATATGAGGGCAGGCAGATTCCAGGTCAATGTAAAGAAGCTCTTTCTAAAATCCAGGCCATCCGGGATGAAGCAGCCTACTGCCTTGTGAAGCAGACAGTTCCCACCCTGAAAGGGTCTCAAGAGAGGCTACTGGGCCACCATTTGAGAATGCTATGGACAATAATCCTGCATTTAATCAAAAGTGGTACTAAATAATATCTAAGGCTCTTTCTACACTTAGAGACCTGGGAAACATCTTTGCCTTCTTCTTCCATATTATTGAACTCTACCTGTCATTCTGCCTCAACATCTGTCATAATTATCCGTTCTCATTTTTAGCTCTGCTTCTACTAGGGCTAAAACCTCCTACTAATCCTCTTCATGAATTCCACACTCAAGGAAAACTTAACTAGAGTCATTGCTCCTGCCTCCCTCTTCATTCTGAATGCCATTATTTCTCACCACTCAGCGCAACCTCTCCTCAGGAAAGCCTTTTCTCACCCAGCCTTTTCTTGCCCAGCCCAGCCTATTGACTACCTTCATTGAAGAACAAAAAATACCTTGTACATACTTCCATTATGCAATTATCATTCGGTATTACAATTCTGTATTTACACATCTTGCTCCCCTAATAGATGATAACCTCCACGAGGGCAAGGATCATGCCTTCTTTTTGTATTATCAGCACCTAGAAAAGTGTTTCCTAGAGAAATTGCTCAACAAATATTTGTTGAGTAAATAAATCAATGAATGAATCACTGGGATTTCATACTTCTATTAAGAGTTCTTTTCATTATATGATTGATAGCTTTGGGGATGAGACTGGGATTTTTGCTGATTTTTATATCTAGAGTGGTACTTTTAGCTTTAAATTTTTATTTACTTATTTTATTGAACTTATTGGGGTGACATTGATTAATAAAATAACATAGGATTCAAGTGTACAATTCAATAATACATCATCCGTATATTGTATTGTGTTCACTTCCCAAAGTCAAGCCTCCTTCGGTCAACATTTATCCCCCTTTCACCCTCTTCCACCTTCTCCCACCCTCTAGCTTTAAAATTCTTAAGTTCCCCACATCTTCCTCTGAGGGGATGTATTTTCTACAGATGACTAAAAGTGTTGACTACAATAGTAAAAGGAAAGTGAGAAGTTATTGCAATGAGATTTGGCTCTGAGAAGATCCCACCTGAAGACTTCATTAATATTGATGAGAAAGAAGATAAATCAGGAGATATAAAGGATACCATCTTCTTGACAGGAGGAAGAATAGTGGAGCATTAAAGAACACACATGAGCAGGAGAATGTAAACATCAGAGGAAAAAGCAGACAGACCACAATTTTGGATTATATATATTAGTGCCATTTTACGACAATCTGTTTAGAAAGTGATGCTTAGAAGATCCTGGAAGTTTTCAGTCTGTGGTCAAGAACAGAGTTCAAAGAGGTACAGCATTGCTTCCAGAAAGGCTTTTACAAAGATCAGCAGATAAAGATTAGGCTAAAGATGTGTGCTAAAGAAGGATGCTCAAACTGCTGACTGGGGGTTTCTTCCCCCCCTTGGTATAAACAGAATCTCTTCATCTCTGTTGCATGGGAGGTAATTCTTGGCTGTCTTGGCTAGCACCAGCCTGAGGTAAATATGAGAAGCAGACAAAATTTAACATTATCCATCCCTTTGTACAGCTCCTTCCACTATCTCCTTTTCTCTAATTTCCTTATCACCTCTTAATTTCACTTGTTTGCCCAGGCCTCTTCACAAATTGTGATAGCCCAGGGCATTCCAGCCTCCATTCTCTGGCATTATTCTTTTTTAATCCTTCCTAGTGGCCATGGCACCATGTCCATTCTTTCTGGCAAAACTGCTTGGCTGGTGTCAGCTAAATTGTTAATGAATGACTATGGCTTTGGTTCCCAATGTGTTATTTTTCCTACATGCCTTCTGCTGGAGATTTTCAGTGGCTTGATAATAATGTGGAATAAATGTTAAATACGAAGTAAAGGAAACCATTTGCAAAGCTAATGGAAGTCTCATCTTTAAGGAGCTTGAGCTCCTTAAGAATTAGCTTCATATTTCACATTTTACTAAAATAAACAGGACACACACAAGTTCAGATTTTTGTTTCACTCTAATAACTTTGATAGCAGCTGTTTTTAACTGGGGAGGAGTATATTTGTCAAAGCAGCTAATTAAAAGAAACAGAATGCGACAGGAATTTGGAATCTGCCCAGGATGCTTTTTGAGAAATGGATAGCAATGGTTAACATCTCTTCTTTGCCTCCTAACATTCCCTCACAGGGGCACACTCTGCCCATTCTCTGAGAAAATCTAAAGACAGATGTTGTCTAATACTTTAATGACACAGAAATGTGTTATCTTCAAACTACACTGAAGGAGAATCAAATGAGGCAATCATAAATTATTAACATCTGCTCTTATGAACCTCTCTTCAAGAATGTAATAGTGGTTGCTTTTAACAGTGTCTGGAAATTCTTTCCTCTGTGTTAAGATGGCAAAAAAAAAGGAAGCAGACAGAAAGAAAGAGAAAAGATGAGGAAGGAATATCCCATCTTCTTACTGTTAAATAGTTCTGCATCTTTGAGATGCCAACATTTTAAGATGAAAGCTTCTTGGAATATTTTTTCCCCCACAACTTAGCCAAGGGCCTCCATTGACAGTATTGCTCACTGTATTTCTCATATATTTTTAAAAATAATTATGTACATATTTCCATGTTTTATTTTATCCCTCTGGGTGACTCTGTGTTGGACATCTGAAATTACTATTTCAGGCATTTTTTTCCCTCTCTCTAATGAAGGATATCTCCAATGCTCTTTTGCCTTTTCTTACATTCTTTTGACCTTAGTAAAAAAATAGATCTGATAATGAGCTTCGATGGGGATGAGTCTTGAAATGGATTCGGCGGGCAGCATACTATGGCCCACAAACCATAGCATGTTTGTTGCCTGTTTTTAAAATAGTTTTATTGGAACACAGTTACAACCATTTGCTTATATATTGTCTAAGGCTGCTTTCTTGCTATAATGAAAAAGTTGACAGAGACTATGTGACCCTAAAATTTTTATTATCTGGTTCTTTACAGAAAAAAAAATTGTTTACCTCTAAACCTTAGGTCATTGCTACCAAAAGTATGGTTTACAGACTGTAATTGGTCTATGCACTATTTATTAACAATTTGTAGTAATATGAGGAGCTTTCACAACTATAACGAGAAACCAACTATGTCATTATGCACACTATTGAATTCAGCTGATGTTTTTTGTAGCGCGTTCTTCTTGATGAAGGAAGCAGTGTATAGATTTACATTCTACAACAAAGTATCTCTCTGTGGATCAACATTTTTAGTGACACTGGCTTAAGTGACTCCATAAAACTTTACCTTACACTAAAGAAAGTATTCACTTTATAACATCTCTCCAGTTAGCTTTTGCTGTGTAATTATTCCCCCAAAACTCTGTCACTTAAATTGCAATTTGGCAATTTGGGTAGGGCTTAGATTGATTGTTCTGGCTTTGACCAGATTCAGCTGATCACTCTGCTGGGCATGCTCCTGTTTCTGTGCTCATTTGGTAGGTCACCTGGGGCAGATTGGTCTAAGATGGTTCAACTAGAATAAGCCTTCAGATCTATGAGGTCTCTTATGATGTTCAGGCTATTCTGGGTAGGAGTCTCAAGAGCAGAAAAGAAGATGATAGGTCTCTTGAGGCTTATGTTCAAAACTGACAAAACATCACTTCCATCCAATTCTTGGCCAAAGTAAGTTATAAGGGCTGCCTATCTGATTTTGAGGATAGGGAAATAAACTCCTCCTTTTAATGTAGGAGCCACAAAGTATTATAGTCATGTCTACAATCAACCACAAGGAGTGAAAGAGAAAGAAAATTATTGTTCCTCTTTACTCCCTCCTCTCTTCTTTTCCAGACTTTGGTCAAATTTCATGATTTTAGTAAAATTGGACTGATCCAATTTCAGAGTTACATGTGGCCTTTATGAAAGACTCTTGTATCCAAAACCAGATATCTGTATAAGAGTAACAGAAACAGAGCAGAGGTCTAGGGTCCAGACCCCTCTGCTGCAAAATTTAGGTTTTATAATGAGTAAGATTATAACATCATAAGCTTTGTCTGAAGCATTTCTATAGAAGATTGCCAGTGCTTATTGATCTACAATACATAGACATCAGGGTAGTCCCCTACATTTTACATTTCACATTGTGAATGCATCAAACTTTAATGATATAAACAGAAAATGTTAAATTATAATATACTTAGGTATTTCAATGAGTTTCCCACTCCTATCACCTGGCATATATACTTTGCATAGTGTATGTGACTGTAAGTGTTTGGTGTAGTTATTTCTGTGGTAATATGTGTGTAGGTATATCAGTATTTTCATAAGTATCTAAGAGGGAGGAAAGAATGAATGAGGGTTGTACGTTGTACTATTTAGTTTTTCTCCCTGTTTTCATACTTGGGAATCTTTCTTAAGGTCAATATGTTTCTTCAGGGAAATTACATAGACTCGTAAGATGATCTGAAATGTTGGCTGCTTTTACCAGAAGACAATTAATAGAAATACTGGGTTACACATATCAGTTATTAATTAAAATACATCTAGATACATTTAGACACAGAATTCTTAAATGGCCTTAATATAAAACCTTATTAACCATGTCCATGTTGAAAACTTTGACTCACACCCTATTCCGTGGTATGGGCTCTGACTTTCCTTAAAACTATCATACAAACACCATCTCTTTAATGCTTCCTGAAGTGCTCTTGGACTATCTAACCCACAGGTCACAGTCCTTTCCAACCTAGAAGTCACACTTCTCTTTAGGATATTGGCAGTAGTCTAAGCCTCTATCCTGCTTGATTTCAGGAAGACCAGTTTCTACCAGCTTCTGCTTTTCCAGTATCCCTTTAAATTTCCAGGAAGGGCTTTCTTGTTACACGAATACACCCTGACTTGCCACCCTAGCCCAGCAGCCGACTTTGGACTGCTGCTGTTTTTCTGAGGCTCAAAGTTCATTACTGTCACCACTAAAATGTCCTCTTATACCACATTACTACCATTGAGATAACAGGCCCTTCATTTAAATCCCCACAGTGGTATTTAAGACCAGGCTGTTATCCTTAACCAGACTTGCCTGGGAGGTGTACTGAGTAATAGAAGAGCATTTGCCTGACAGCTTAAAACCTCATGCTACTTGTAGCAGTTCTCAGAGTACACAAGCTGAGGACCCTTCACAGGAATCCTCTGCAGGACATCTCTCACTTTGTCCCTCAGCCTACTAGCATGTTATAGGGCCTACTAACCCTGCCCTTCACCCCCATTGAGAGTTTTCTTTACTACATTGTTCATTCTGAGAGCTGAAGTTGTAAGGCTCATGGCCAAGAAGAAGGCAACTCTTTCTTCTGTCCTATTTCCTACTCCAAAATTCCCTTTTCCAGTGATAGAACATCCAGAAGAGATGCATTAGCTTCAGAGGACAGGGGCTTTTTTTTAATGTGTTTTGTCACTGACATATGCCAAGTGTCTGAAATAATACCTTGGCATACTAGGTCTTCAATAATAATTGGAGGACTAAATAAAATTCTTTGTTTTTCTAAAAAAAACTAAGAATTAATCAAGACTCAATAATGGGTACATTTCCAGAGTTCAGTTATTTCAGTACACCACCGGAAAAGCCTGGTCTAATATGGGAATTTGCAAGACCACCCTAATCCTCCTTAGGGTCTCTTCTTGAAAAGAAAGTAAGTGTGTATCTCCAAATCTTTTCTGCCAAAGTTGCTCTCCACTCCTGATATCCTCTCTGAATGCTTGCCTAGGATGATATAAAAACATCACTCAATAATATTTTTCAAACAATTATCACCCTGCCTCACTATCCTCTAATTGTTACACTCTGTAGTGGCCATAAAAATGTGCCTATCAGATCCCTGACTGTGGGCACACGTACTCTGAAATCCTTCATTGCATCAGAGCCAAAGTCATGCTTCCTAGGGGCTGCTTCCAGCCAATGACAGCAAGGTAGGGATACTAAGGCAGACCTGTTCCTTAGCACAGGACCCCTCTGACAGAGAACTTTGACTCCAGGATTTCCCAATGACCATACCAAACTTCCTTAGAACTAAATTGAAGTCTAAGATACTTTTCCCAGCTTTCTTCTTTTCTTCTTATTGACTCAGGATCAGACCTGCATTGCAGTCTGATGGCTCTCCTGTTCTTCATTCCCTTCCACCCCTCCTGACTTATTTTTCCCTCACAGGTATTGCCCCTAATAAATCTTCTTGCTCCTCTAATCTCATCTTTGAATATTACTCATGGAGGACCCAGATTAACACAAGTGATTCAAAGAATAGACTGAGAAAATGTGATCAAGTGGGAATTTGGGATTGTTTTACTCACCACCTGGGGAATGAGGAGGATACCCTCTTGGTTGACAGATGGGACATGGACAGTCCCTTGCACAACGTGGTATAGTGGCTCAAGATTGCTAAAGATTTCATACTTGGTGTCCTGAAAAAATATTCTGGTGAAGGGGAATGCTATGGCAAGTACAATATTGCAGACATGTGAAATTTATGGGGGAGGAGGTTGGAGGGGAAGAATGATGGCTACAAATAACCAAACAATTTTAGAACTCTTAGACAAAACCATATTTGACTCTGGTATTCAGAGACCCAAAGCATCATCATGGCCACCTGGCTAATGTCAGGGCAGAAGGGCCAGGTAATAAATGAGTGGGCTAAAATTTGGCCCGTAGTTGGTACACTGGATCCAGGGATCCACCCAGTAGTCATTTAACCAGCTCCTGACAGTATTATTGGCCTGGCAATTGGACTAATCCTCACATCGTATCCTTTGGGCTGTAAGTAAAAGCTATTACAGTGGAAAAAAACTAAGTGGAAACCTCTAAAACTGTCCCTAGTCCCCAACCAAGATAACAAATAAAAAACAACACCATATGCCATCTATGTAGTAGAAATTATTGTTACCATTAAAGCCCTAAATGATACAGAAGTGGTGATTCCTCTATTTCTGTGTGGCCCCTGCAGGAAAACATGATAGATCCTAGAAAATGACTGTGGATTATTACAAACTTAATCAAGTAATGAACCTGATTGTAATGCTATGCCAGATGTTATATTATGCTAAGATTAGTATGGCTTCAGGTACATCGTATGTAGCCATTGATTTGGACAAGGTATTCTTTTCCATCCCACTTAGAAAAGATCAGAAATGATTTGTAATTTTTTTGGCATTGAGTTTTATAAGTTCTTTATAAATTTTGGAGATTAACACCTTCTCAGATATATCATTGGCAAATACATTCTCCCATTCAGTGGGCTGTCTTTTCATTTTGTTGGTTTCCCTTGGCTGTGCAAAGACTTCTTAGTTTGATGTAGTCTCATTTGTTTATTTTTTCTTTTATTTCCTTTGTCTGAGGCAATATATTGAAAAAATATTGCTATGAGAAATGTCAAGATTTTACTGCCTGTGAACCTGCAGAGCATTATGCTAACTGAAACAAGCCAGTCAGATAAAGACAAATACCGTATGATTTCACTTGTATGTAGAATCTAAAGAATGAAATAAACTAAAAAACAAAATAGAAACAGATTCATATAGAACAGACTGACAGCTGTCAGAAGGGAGGGGGTTGCAGACCTGGGTGGAAAAGGTGAAAGGATTAAGAAAAAAACCATACAGACAACAGTATGGTGATTACTGGAGAGAAAGGGGTAGGGGGAAGTAGAAGAGGGAATAAACGGTGGCGGAAGGAGACCTGCCTTGGGGTGGTGAACACAGTATACAATATACAGATGTTATATTATAGAATTGCACACCTGAAACCTATATAATTTTATTAACCAATGACACCCCAATAAGTTCAATAAAAAAGAAAAAAAATTGTATTCATGTGAAATAGATAATAACATTCATCTTCAATTTTGTCTCAGGGTTATTCTGAGCCTCTGCCATAATTTTGCTTGGAAAGATTTTAATCACCTGAACATCCCACAGAACATCACACTGATTCATTACATCAGTGATATCATGATTGGGAAAGAGAGGATGAGGTGGAAGTGACAGTGGTGGGAAAAGATGCAGGATGATGTTTATGAGAAGCTCCACATGAGTTTTACAAAGTGGGACCCTGGGAAATGGAACAAGGCCATGATCAGATAGTTTATAACCTTTGTTACCTACCACAGCTGCACTATGCCCCTTCCCTAGCATGACAGCATTATGGAGAATTGTTTGACCAGCTCAAAGGAAAAAGTCTGACGCTGTTTAAGACTGGGTTGGCTTGATACATGAGATCAAGCCAAAAATAGATTGTATTTCAGCCATATTGGGGGTGTCCCTGAAAGACAGTGAAGAAAAAAATCTTCCCAGTAGGCAGAGCTGTGAGCAGTTCATCTGGCATCTACTTTATGTAGAATGAGAAGTAACCAATGCCATAGATCTGGGAAGAAAAACATTGGAAGATTAGAGACATGGGAGTAGGGATAGAGGAATGTGGGAGAACATGTGGAGGGGACATGAAGTGTGAAGATTTTATTGTCTTCTACATTAATGTCCATCAAATAGCATCTGCTATGTAAGAAATTCAGAAGCCCTTAATAGACAAAATTACTAGACAGCTACATAGACAAAATTACTAGCTAGTTGATGTTAGCCAGTCTTTGTCATCAGTCATCTCACAACTTTCACAATGAGTAGTGAATAAAGTAACCATGGTGGAAGATACAGAGGCTATATCTGGCCACCACAGCATGGCCTATCACATATGGAGGCTGATCTATCAGCTTTGTCTCTGAATGTCCAGCCTTTCAGCAACAGAGACCGATGCTGAGCCCCTGATAAGGCACTATTTAGTTTTCAAGGAAACAAGTTGGCCACATGGTGGTTAATGTTGACTACACTGGGCCCCTTTCAGTCTGGATGGACCAATTGTTCATCTTCATGGGGTAGACATCTATTCTAGATTCAGGTTTGCCTTTTCTGCTCATAGAGCCTCTGCCAACACCACCATCCAGAAGAGCAAGAGGATGAGTACCAGTTGCCATTCTGCGATCTACTGCAGCTATAGGGGTCTGTAGCTCATCTCACTAACCTCCCTCTTTTTTTTTGTTTCCCCTGATGAAGTTAGATCTATGGTAACCATGGAGTTGCTGCTCCATGAAATTTTCTGGAAAAATGGATCTTTGTGGTGAATAGGATGGGCAGTAACAGCCATGAAAATTTGCTTGTCAGATTTCTAACCTGGGGAAGCATAATAGACTAACAGTCCTGGCTGCTGTGCTCTGAAATCACTCCATTTGTATTGAGGCCACACTTCTCATGTGCTGTTCCCAGGCAATGATTGAGTGAGGCAGGTCCATTCCTAGAAGTACATGGGAGTCTTTTGAAGGTGACTTTGGCTTAAGGGCTGCTAACAGCCTTGCCTAACTTTCTTAGAAATGCATTACAGTTTAAGATGCTTCTTCCCACTTCCCTTCCTTCTCTTTCTCATTTATCTGGAGTCAGACCTGCATCATGGTCTGAGGGCTCTCTTGGCCTTTCCCTTCTCCCTATATTTTCATTATAAGGCTTTCCCCTAATAGATTTTTTCCATATAATCTTGTCTGCTTCTCAAAAAAATCTGGACTAACATACCCAAATTTTCTTCCCAACAACCAAGTTAGAATGATTAGGTCAAGTTGTGAGACTGCTTATATCTTCTACAATTAGCCAAACATTTGGAGGATAATGCCTTAGAAACAGGTATTTTTCCAAGATTTCACCACTCTTATTAAAGCTCTTACCGAAGGCTGCAGATAGTATTTATGGAGTCTTTGAGAGAATTAGAAAAAGGCATCCTCCCGGGAATTTCAGCTTCCACTCTCCCTTGTGACAGACACAACTTTACTCCATTCACATACCCACTTAGCAGATGAACTTACCACATACATCACAAAATTGAGACCAAGAGTTGTGAACTTTTTCAACTTCTGTATTTTTCCACTTTAGATTTAACTCTATGTTTGCATGTTCACTGGTGTCTGGGAAACATACTCTTTTCAGACTTGCTGCATCCACCTGAACGTTTCCTACTCTCCCCTTTCCAGGGCCTAGTTATATCCTTTACATGCTCACACCTTTATATCCGTGCTTTCTACAGCTTGTTTCCTCAGCCACCATGTAGGTTCAAGTGTCTTAACTTAAACATAAAAACCTTCTCTTCACTCTGTGCTTCGATGACAAACTTCTTGAAAAAGCACTGTAATTCTTTACCCTCACTTCTTTACCCCTATTAGTTCCTCAGCCTTCTCACTATTGTAGCTCATCTCATCACTCTATTCAAAGACATTCAAAAAGGTTACTCTTGGTGTCTCTGCATCAATTGTCTCTATTTACCTTTTTCTTTAAACTTTCTCTGCCATTGGCTTCTAGGAGACTTCTTCCTCTCTGACTTTGCTTCTTAGCTTACTATTGTGTCTTTTATTCATTTAAAAAAGGTGGGGAAAACAGTACAGTCTCATCTGTAGCTATGCTTTAATGATGGAATTTACCATGGAATGTAAGATCATTGAAAACTTGCACAAATTTGACATATTGATAAAAAAATATATATTTTATTTCATTAAGAGGAAATTATATCTAATAATGTATTGGACTTCTTTGAGAGCAAAATTAACTATCTTAATGAGAGCACAGTAATAATAAATGTAATGTTTTTTGAAGTCTGATATGATTCTAGACTAAAAACACTAAAAAAATCATCATAGAAAATATTTTGTGAAAGAACTACTGTAAACGCACTAAACAAAGAATGAGGGTAAATGGGCATGTGTATGTATAATCAGTGCACCGAACAAGCACTAAGTTGTAGAATGTACTCAGAAAAACAACTTAATCTTTTCTCTTTCACTGTCCACTTACATTTATTCAGTAGGTCTTGTCCCTCCCCTGCTTCTCTGTAGAAACTGGGCTCTTCTTCTTGTCCTTAAATAAGAAGAGTTTACTTTGCTTTTTCATTTTAAGATTTACTCTTGACTCGAGATATAGTGGGAGGTGATATTTTACAACTGTCATTAAAAAAAAAAAAGAAGACACTTTACAAATGCCCAACAGAACCAACCTTCATGCCCTTGAAGTGGATAAGAGCTCTAGGGGAGTTGTAACTCCAAATTCATAAATTCACAATTTACTTAGGCCTCTGATACTTTAGGATCTCAGCAGAAATTTCCACTCTAACAGTCCATTCCACCTGGATAGAGATTTAAACATCAGGGTACACCAGGGATTGGCTCTAAGGCATTCTTATGAAACAGTTTGGTAAATGATTCAGAGGTGAGTATGTGTGTGAAATATCCAAAGTGGCATATGAAATGAAACTTTCAGTTAGCAAAATGCCAAGTGCTGGATAAACTTCAGGAAGATGGCATCAGGCTGGATGAGTGGGCAGAGAAATGGCAGATGAGTGTTCAAGGATAAGATAGAAGACACTTTCAGGACAAATAAGCTAAACACCATTTGTAGGGTAATGGTCTCCAGGGTATCAGCCATGAATGACCCTCTGAAAAGATGGGCTTCAGAAAGGTACAATGTTGTACACAAAATACTGTTCCTATTTACAGTTCTTATGTTATTGGAGTCTTCTGTGTGTTTGAACTAAGGTTCTTTATATTCCTTAACATCATTCTTCTTTTCAGTGAAGGACTGGGTGCTTGAATTTCAAAACCAAATTTCGGACTGCATTTCATAGCAGAAATTTACCCTCAGTCAATATATATTTATTACTGAGATAAAGTTTTTAAACCTAAATTTATTACTCTTCCCAGAGAACTGCTTAGGTCTTTATTATGAATGTGCTAATAAATTTTATTTTCAATGTGTGTATATCTTTTTCATGTATTTTCTCTCTATTGTACATATGTGTGTATACATTTGGTTATGCAAATATGTAATTACTTAAGGTATAATTAAAAGTCTTCAGGAGATCTTCAAGATCTTTTTCCCCCCATTGAAAAGATGAGGCATTAGATAGCTGGTACAATTCCTACTAATAAAAATGAATGTCTTTCAGAGAGGAATTAGAAAAGCAGCTTGTTTCTGCAAAAGTTGAACTGTAGCCAGCCTTGCACAAACTCATTTCAAAAATATTTCCCTCTTCCAAAAAAAAAAGAGAGAGAGAGAGAAAAGATAAATGGATTCAAAAATTTCCAGGAAGGTACTAAGGATTCTGCTCAGGATTAGCTCAGGGGGAAGATTCCATCTGTTCTCTCTAATAATTGAACTTGCTCTACTCTGTTCTTTATTTCTTCATCAGGATTTTGGAGTTTCTGCATAAGATCAGATATTTTTCTCATTTACCCCTTTATAAATTATTAAAATACCACAATTATCTGAAAAATTATTACCTTGATCTATTATTTTAAGGGAGAAAAAATATTTTGTCACAAAAAAGATTCCATGACATCTCTATGGCTATACAAATATTTATGTATCTTTTTAAATGCCTTGATTGGTTTTAGATTGTCTCAAATTCCATGTGATTTCAATCCCTGCATAACTTCCTATTTAATCCTGCTTCCTGGCCCATTAAAGGCACCTTCAAAATATTATGACTTTTATGTAATGAAGACACAATACTTAACCCTGACTTCAGTGACTTCAATACAAAGCATGAGTAAAACCCAATGTGAGTAATTTTCAAAGTAAACAGAATTTAAATAATTCAAAAATGGGAACGCCACAAATCCTAGCATTGGAACAAGCCTATAACTTTTTCTGCTGAATCCTTTGAAATATGTGCTATAATATTTATTTAGAAATCACCCAGGGATGCAAGGATGGTACAATATTCGCAAATCAATAAACATAATACACCACATAAACAACAGCAAAGACAAAAACCACATGATCATATCAGTAGATGCAGAAAAAGCATTTGATAACATGCAGCACCCATTTCTGATAAAAACACTCAGCAAAGTGGGAATAGAGGGAGCATTCCTCAACATAATGAAGGCCATATATGAGAGACTTACACCCAACATCATACTCAATGGACAAAAACTTAGAGCTTTCCCACTAAGATCGGGAACAAGACAAGGATGCCCTCTCTCACCACTCCTATTCAACATAGTATTGGAAGTCCTAGCCATAGCAATCGGACAAGAAAAAGAAAGAAAAGGCATCCAAATTGGAAAGGAGGAAATGAAACTGTCACTGTTTGCAGATGACATGATAGTGTACATGGAAAATCCTATAGACTCCACCAAAAAACTACTTGACCTAATAAATGAATTTGGCAAAACAGCTGGATACAAAGTCAATACTCAGAAATCAAAGGCATTCCTGTATACCAACAACGAAACTGCAGAAACAGAAATCAGGAAAAAAATCCCATTTGATATAGCAACAAGAAAAATAAAGTACCTAGGAATCAACCTAACCAAGGAGGTAAAAGACCTGTACTCAGAAAACTACACAACACTGAAGAAAGAAATTAAGGAAGACCCAAACAAATGGAAGCATGTACCATGCTCATGGATTGGAAGAATTAACATAATCAAAATGGCCATACTTCCCAAAGCAATTTATAGATTCAATGCAATCCCTATTAAAGTACCCATGAGATATTTCACAGATATAGAACAAACATTTCAGAAATTCATATGGAACCATAAACAACCCCAAATAGCTGCAGCAATTTTGCGAAAGAAGAACAAAGCAGGAGGGATCACAATACCTGATATCAAACTGTATTACAAGGCCACTGTAATCAAAACAGCCTGGTACTGGCATAAAAACAGGCACATAGACCAATGGAACAGAACAGAGAGCCCAGAAATAAACTCAAGTCTTTACGGTCAATTAATATTTGACAAAGGAGGCAGGAGCATAAAATGGAGCAAAAACAGCCTCTTCAACAAATGGTGTTGGGAGATCTGGACAGCTATGTGCAAAAAAAATGAAACTCGATCACCAGCTTACGCCATACACAAAAATAAACTCAAGGTGGATAGAAGACTTAAATATAAGTCATAACACCATAAAAGTCCTAGAGGAAAACATTGACAGGAAAATCTCAGACATTCCACGCAGCAACATCCTCACAGACACATCCCCTAAAGCAAGGGACATAAAGGAAAGAATAAACAAATGGGACCTCATCAAAATAAAAAGCTTCTGCAGGGCTAAAGAAAACAGCATTAAAATAAAAAGAGAACCAACAGTATGGGAAAACATAGTTGCCAATGATACCTCAGACAAGGGCCTGATCTCCAAAACATATAAAGAACTCACAAGACTCCACTCCAGGAAGACAAAAAAACAACCCAATTAAAAAATGGGCAAAGGACTTGAACAGACACTTCTCCAAGGAAGACATACAGAGGGTCCAGAGACATATGAAAAGATGCTCAGCATCACTAGCCATCAGAGAGATGCAAATTAAAACCACAATGAGGTACCATCTCACGCCAGTCAGAGTGGCCAACATAAACAAATCAACAAATGAATGTTGGAGAAGATGTGGAGAAAAGGGAACCCTAGTGCACTGTTGGTGGGAATGCAGACTGGTGCCGCCACTGTGGAAAACAGTATGGAATTTCCTCAGAAAACTAAAAATGGAACTGCCCTTTGACCCAGCAATTCTGCTGCTGGGATTATACCCCAAGAGTCCTGAAACACCAATCCAAAAAAACCTGTGCTCCCCAATGTTCATAGCAGCACAATTTACAATAGCCAAGTACTGGACGCAACCTAAGTGCCCATCAGCAAATGAGTGGATCCAAAAACTATGGTATATTTACACAATGGAATTCTACGCAGCAGAGAGAAAGGAGGAGCTTATACCCTTTGCAACAGCACAGATGGAACTGGAGAGCATTATGCTAAGTGAAATAAGCCAGGCGGTGAGGGATAAATACCATATGATCTCACCTTTAACTGGACCATAATCAACAGAAGAAAAAAGCAAACAAAATATAACCAGAGACATTGAAGTTAAGAACAATCTAACAATAGCCAGGGGGGAGTGGGGAGGGGACAGTGAAAAGAGGGGATTACAGGAACTACTATAAAGGACACGTGGACAAAATCAAGGGGGAGGGTGGAGGTGGGGGAGGGAGGTGGGTTCAGCTGGGGTGGGGTGGAAGGATGGGGAGAAAAGGCAAACAACTTTAACTGAATAACAATAAAAATTATTAAAAAATAAAATAAAAATAAAGAAAGAAAGAAAATCATTCACACTTTTTATGCTCTCGCTTCATACTTGGTATTAATATATTATAGTGTATCTAGTGTATCTTGTATTTGGAGTAAACACTTTCTCATTTTGATGTATTTATGTTAATATCTCTCATAACAGAAGTGGGTAGATTTTAATTTTTATCAGTGCCTGTTTTTTGTACAGTCTCACATTTAGTAGTAAAAGATATAAAAGTGAACATCTGAGATTTTTTTACAATACAAGGAATTTCTTGTATTGTATTTATTTTTTTGAAAACCCCTGGGCCCAGTAATTCATGATTTTAAAATGTCTGTAAACTTAGTGACTTTTCTACAGCTCCATCTCCCAATTAAAAAAAAAAAGTAAGCAAAGTCTGTGTGAGGGCACTTTCAACTACCCTGTGAAAAGTAATACTTTATAATGATTCTTTTCTGACAGGCTCCTGTAATTTTCCATCACAAATTATATTCAAGCTTCTTTCAAGCAGACACATCTTCCGTGTGTTCTAAATACACGATTGACCTTGAGGTGGAAGTGGAAACCAGCCCAAATCACATTCAATTCTCTCATTTTCTGCTCTAAACATTTTTATGTGGGGACATCAGGTATAAGGAAATCAACCTCAAAACAGAGAATGAGGAAGTCCCGGAAGAGCCACACCCAGTCTGGGCAGAAGATATGCATAGAAGAGAACCCAGTTTTACCTGTCTGCCTTGCTGACAAAGGTTATGGTAGTAGGTTGGGCACTCATATATAAGAAATTTTCCTCCTAAGGTATGTTGAGGACATTGAGGTTTTTAAAAAATATATACTTATTGATTATGCTATTACAGTTGTCTTATTTCCCCCCCTTCATTCCACTCCATCCTGCCCACCCCCTCCCTCCCACATTCCCCACCCCAATAGTTCATGTCCATGGGTCATACACATAAGTTCTTTGGCTTCTACATTTCCTATACTATTCTTACCCTCCCCCTGTCTATTTTCTACCTATAATTTATGCTATTTATTCTCTGTACCTTCCCCCCTCTCTCCCCCTCCCACTCCCCTGTTGATAACCCTCCATGTGATCTCCATTTCTGTGGTTCTGTTCCTGTTCTAGTTGTTTGCTTAGTTTTCTTTTGTTTTGGTTTTAGGTGTGGTTGTAATAACTGTGAGTTTGCTGTCATTTCTACTGTTCATATTTTTTATCTTCCTTTTCTTAGATAAATCCCTTTAACATGTCATATAACAAGGGCTTGGTGATGATGAACTCCTTTAACTTGACCTTATCTGAGAAACACTTTATCTGCCCTTCCATTCTAAATGATAGCTTTGCTGGATACAGTAATCGTGGATGTAGGTCCTTGCCTTTCATGACTTCAAATACTTCTTTCCAGCCCCTTCTTGCCTGTAAGGTCTCTTTGGAGAAATCAGCTGACAGTCTTATGGGAAGTCCTTTGTAGGTAACTGTGTCCTTTTCTCTTGCTGCTTCTAAGATTCTCTCCTTCTATTTCATCTTGGCTAATGTAATTATGATGTGCCTTGGTGTCTTCCTCCTTGGGTCCTGCTTCTTTGGGACTCTCTGAGCTTCCTGGACTTCCTGGAAGTCTATTTCCTTTGCCAGGTCAGGGAAGTTTTCCTCCATTATGCTTTCAAATAAGTTTTCAAGTTCTTGCTCTTCCTCTTCTCCTTCTGGCACCCCTATGATTAGGATGTTGTAACATTTAAAGTTGTCCCAGAGTTTCCTAAGCCTCTCCTCATTTTTTTGAATTCTTGTTTCTCCATTCTTTACTGGTTGGATGTTTCTTTCTTCCTTCTGGTCCACACCGTTGATTTGAGTCCCAGTTTCCTTCACATCACTATTGGTTCCCTGTACATTTTCTTTTGTTTCTGTTAGCATAGCCTTCATTTTTTCATCTAATTTGCAACCAAATTCAACCAATTCTGTGAGCTTCCTGATCACCAGTGTTTTGAACTGTGCATGTGATAGGTTGGCTATCTGTTCGTTGCTTAGTTGTATTTTTTCTGGAGCTTTGATCTGTTCTTTCATTTGGGCCATTTTTTTTTTTGTCTTGGTGCACCTGTTGCGTAAAGGGTCGGAGACTTAGGTGTTCACCGGGGCGGGGTAACACTGGTCGCTGCACTGTGATGCTGTACGTGGGGGAGGGGCCGAGAGGGAGCAATGGTGCTTGCTCCACTCTTTGCCAGATTTCAGTCACTCCCTCTGCTACCCACAATCAAATTGGGCCCCTCTGGTGCTGATTCCTAAGTGCATGGGCCTGTGCACACTCTAGGCCCCCGTGGGTGCCTCCAATGAACTCTCCTGTGAGGCTGGGAGTTTCTCCTGCTAGCGCCTCAACCCCCACGGGTGTTCTCAATCAGAGGTTTGAGGCTTTATTTCCCTGAGCTGGAGCCCTGGGTTGTGTGGTCTGTTTTGCTCTCCCGGTGTTCCTCCAGGTTTATCTATGTGCGAATGCGGGGCCACAGGGTCTGCCAGCCACCACCTTGTGGGGTCTGCCAGCTGCAGCCTGGCCTGCCCCATTCCACAATCCGCCACCTTGCTGGGTCTGCCAGCTGCCACCTTGCCGCGAGTCCTCTCCGCCCGGCTGCCCATCTCTGCCCCTCCTACCGGTATGGATGAATGTTTCTTCTTTATCTCCTTGGTTGTTGGATTTCCATACAGTTATATTTTCTATCCGTTCTGGTTGTTTTTTGTTTTTAAATTGCCGTTGTCCTTCTTTTGGTTATTCAGGGAGGCACAGTGTGTCTACCTACGCCTCCATCTTGGCTGGAAGCTGACATTGAGTTTTTATAGGCCTCTGAGACAGGTAGTATTGCTATCCCTATATTTTTCAGATGAGAAAACTATATTTCAGTCATATTTAGCACCATTTGGGGAATTAGCCAACTGCCTGAGTGAGTCATAGTCCAGATGCTCAATCCTGCAGCCACAAAGGCCCAAGACAATTACCCAATGTTTTTGTCACTCCTTGCTTTAGCTCTACCCAACACACCCCTGAATATTTGATAATATATGCTTTAAAAATAGCTCCCTATTGTACTGATTATCATACAAATATCTGTGTTAGTGAATATTTTCAGTATTTGAATCACTAACCCCCATTTCAGTGCAATTTTCACTTTGGGCATTTGTGCCAATATAAGGAAGCATTGGCATGGATAATGGAAGTAGGCAATCTGTCCACCCTGCAGGACCATGCTCCTCACACAAATGAACCAAACACTGAAATTTGCAGTCACCTCATTCCTCTAAAATTAAAACTAGAATTGAGTAAAACTAGCACCAGGGGGCAATAAATATCTTATCAGATGGTCAAAATCAGACAATAAATTGGTGGCCAGCAGCCATTTTTTAAATTCAAATGGTTTGTTGGGTTATTTGTTTTAAATTTAAGTCAATATTTAATAATGAGTACTCACATAAAAATAACAGATTTTCAGTTTTCCTTGAAAAGTCAGAAGATCTAGCAATTATTGGCTCTGTGTTTCTTCATGGTGACAATTGGCTCTAGCTGAATCCAACTGCCCATTTATAGAGTTTGGCTGTCTCCAGCCCTCCATCATTCACCATATATATATACCAAGCCTGCCACAGGTTACTTATCTGGCCTCTGTGGCATTTGAGTTTGTGAACTTCTTATCCAAATAATTAAGCTAAGACAGAAAGTATCGTTATAAGAAAGATTATATTCATTAATCTTCTAGGCTTAAGTAAAATTTTAACTTTGTTTTTTAAAAAATGGCATTGCATTATCAGGACTATAATAATTAAACATTAATACAGGGATCAACATGTTTAAAAATGACCAAATTTTAGGTATAACTGGATGTATTTTTCACAATGTTTAATTACTTTAAGTTAGTTTATTTTAACTCTGTTCTTAATCTCTGACTGAAAAGAAATTTGGATAGTCATTCTAAAACCACATTCTGAAGGAATCAGGACCCTCCTAGAGAGGCTATACATTTTGTTTCTTCAAACCAATTTGGCATGTGGTCATTCTCTTAGTTTTAGTTAAAGGCAAGAATTGGACAGCTGCTATAAGGAGCTTGCTTAGATACAGTCCCCCAACTTCTTACCTATTTCACTCTCTCTCTGGCAGGTGAAAGAAGCTGCTGGAGGGAATAAGAAAGACAGCAGCATCCTCCTCCTATTTGCTTTCTCCTCACTCTTCTATGAATTTACTCACAATCAGAATAGGCAGAGAGAGCAAGTGATGGATTCTAAGGTCAAGGATATTTCTACTTCTAGCCTCCTAGGTTGTCCTCACTGTTCAGGGTCAAACTTTCTGGTTGCATAGAGAAATTATGGGTGCTCTATAAATGCAGTTTGGGTAGAGATCTAGCTTTGAAAAAATCTTGGTTTGGGTTCTTAATCTATCACTTACTAAGTATCTACTAGTATTATATCCTGAGGCCCATTTTCCTTGACTATAAGATGGGGATAATATTATTTGCCCTTACAATTTCCCCATGTTATTGTTAAAAATCAAATAAAATAACACAATGAAAACAAAGTATAGAACACAGTATGAGAGAATGTATTACAATTTGAAAAATGCCAGGAGGCAAACTGACCTAAAATGCCTTTTTTTTCTTATCTGAAAGATTTAGTAATTAGAATGCATTAACAAGATCCTTATAGTGAATGAGACTTTTAGGCTAGAGTGAGTCCTTGGGAGAAGATGGCAGAGTAGGAAGCACCAGGAATCTGTCTCCCCACCTAGACAACAATTACACTCAAATCTGCCTGATACAACAATTTGGAACTCTGGAGTCTATTAAAGACTTGCAACTCCCAGGAGAAGGCTTGAAGGGTAAATTGCAGTTACTTTTCAACAATTTATTAGCATAGTAGCAACTACCCTTTCCCCCACCTTCTAGAGCCATGGCAGGCAGCCGTGCACATGTTCCTGGGGCAGCTTGCATAGAGCTTGCCAGAGCCAGGGTCAGAAGAAAAAAAAAAAAGAGTGCTGTCCTCCAAATGTCAAAACTCTATTCTCTGATTGTTGATCTCTATTTATGACCACAGAGATGCAAAGAGGCAGCTACCATTGTTGTACACTTTCTGCCACTGTTGCAAGCCCCTCTCCCTTAGGCTGAAGGGACTTCCAGGAATTTAAAGGTTTGGCCCCCTTTCTTTTTCCCTTAATGTTTCTCTTTTTCCCTTTTGGGGGCCACACATTAAGGACTAAGACATCCAAAAGCAACCACATATACAGGGGAACTTAGAAAGTCACCACACATAGCCAGGCAAAGACACAGGCTCAGAAAAGTCCCAAGAAGACCTTAAGTTTGCACCTCAGCCTGATTCTCAGCACAGAGACAGCATACAACAATCAAAAAACCAAACCCCAAAACAAACCCTAGGGAAAGGGGACAATCTTATTTACAGAGTTACCAAATTAATAGATTTGAAAATCCAGTTTTCAGAAAAAAATTACAAGGCATACAAAGAAACAGGAAAGTATGGCCCATTCAAAGGAAAAGCTAAACAACAGAAACTGTTCAGATGGTGAATCTACTTGACAAAGTCATTAAAACAGCTGTCTTAAAGATGGTCCAAGAACTAATGGAAGATGTGAGAAAGTCAAGAAAGTAAAGTATGAAATAATAGAACTATCAATTAAGAGAAAACATAAAACAAAACCAAAAAGAAATTTTGGAGTTTGAAAGTAAAATAACTAAAATAAAAAAAAATTCACTAGAGAGGTTCAAAGACAGACTTGAGCATGCAGAATAAAGAATCAGCAAAACTAAAGACAGGATAATGGAAATTATCAAGCCTGAGGAACATAAAGTAAAAAGAATGAAAAAAAAAAAAGTGAACAGAGGGTACGGAACCTGTGGCATATCATTAAGATAGTGGGGGCCCCAGAAGGAGAAGAGAAAGGAGTAGAGAGAGTATTTGAAAAAATAATGGCTGAAAACTTCCCAAATTTGATGAAACACATAAACATAAACATCTGAGAAGCTCAATAAAACCCAATCAGGATGAACTCAAAGAAACACACACTGAGACACATTATAATCAAACTGTAAAAAGCCAAAGAAAGAGAGAATCTTAAAAACATCAAGAAAGAAGCAGCTTATGACATATAAGGGATCCTCAATTAGATTGTCAGATGTCTCATCAGAAATTTTGGAGGTCACCCGTCAAACAAGAATCCTATGGCTGGTAAAACTGTCCTTCAAAAGTGAAGAAGAAATTAAGACATCCCTTGATAAACAAAAGCTGAGGGATTTGCTACTAATCAAATGATGTGAACTTGGATTGCATATCTAGTGAGACAGTCTCATGGAATTCTAATATGTACTCATTCATTTATCAAATATGAGCAGAGTTCCCCTATATATCAGGTGCTGGGAATCCACCAGTAAAATACCATGGTTTCTGCCAAGAAGTGCCATCAGTCTCCTCTGGTTCTATGGAAGTCTCTCTGTAAAGAAAGCAGGATAAGGTGAAAGAGAGTGCAGGAAGGAATTAAAGCAGGGGGGTGGGCAGAAAAAGAATGCTAAGGGGATAACAAAGAGTGTAGGCAAAAAATATAAAGATTAACAGGCCCTAGCTGGTGTGGCTCAGTTGGTTGGGCTTTATTTCACAAAGCAAAAGGTCGCTGTTTCAATTCCTGGTCAGGGCACATGCCTGGGTTGCAGGTTTGGTCCCCAGTTGGGCACATGCGAGAAGCAACTGAATGATGTATCTCTCTCACAACAATGTTTCTCTTTTTCTCATTCTCCCTCCCTTCCCCTCTCTCTAAAAAAAAAAAAATAAAAATCTTAAAAAAGGATTAACAGATAATGCAGATGGGCCTTAGATGTGAAAAGTCTTAAGACATAGGGCTGCCACCCACAGATTTTTAGTCTGAGCATTATGCAGATACTGTACTTGATGAAGCAGCCAGGGGAACTGAAATTCAGACCCATTTTCACTTGCCAAACTTCATATCCTGGGCAAGGGAAGAGAAGGGACTTTACCCCTAATAACAGATACTTTTTTCTAATTCACAGAAAGACACTGCATAGGCTATCTGTGCCCCTGAATCCAAAGGTGTGCCCTTAAAACTAAAATTATTAAGGAGAGTAACAAATGATGGTGCTGATGCTTTGTACTCAATGAAAGTTCTTCTTAACAATTTTCTCACATATTCAGAATTCAAGAGTATATTTTCAAGACTTTCAGGTACATATCCTGAGCTTATAATAACATATAATAACATATTTTTAAGCATGGTGCTTAAGTCTTCATCTACAGGACTTCGGGCCAAGATGGAGGCATAGGTAGATACACTCTGCCTCCTCGCACAATCAAAAGGACAACAAATCTAAAAACAAAAAATAACCAGAACTGCCAGAAAATCGAACTGTATGGAAGTCTGACAACCAAAGAGTTAAAGAAGAAACATTCATCCAGACCAGTAGGAGGCATGGAGATGGGCAGCTGGGGTGGAGAGGACTTAGGGCAAGGTGGCAGCTGGCGGAGCAGGCGGTCCCACATTTGTGTGCAGATAAACCAGGAGGAACAACTGAGAAGCAAGACAGACCACGCAACCCAGGGTTCCAGTGTGGGAAAATAAAGCCTCAAAACCTCTGACTAAAAAAAGCTGTGGGGGTTGAGGTGGCAGGAGAAACTCCCAGCCTCACAGGAGAGTTCCTTGGAGAGACCTATAGGATCCTAGAAGGTACACAAAACCGCCCACCCAGGAATCAGCACCAGAAGGGCTTAATTTTTTTGTGAGTAACAGAGGAAGTGAATGAAAGCCGGAAGAGAGCTGAGCAATCAGTATTGTTCCCTCTCAGACCCCTTCCCCACATATAGTACCACAACACAGCGAGGAAGGTTGCCCCACCCTGGCGAATATCTGAGGCTCTGCCCCTTACTACATAACAGGTGGGCCAAGACAAAAACAATATGGCCCAAATGAAAGAACAGATCAAAGCTCCAGAAAAAATACAACTAAGTGGTGAAGAGATAACCAATCTGTCAGAAGCAGAGTTCCAAACACTGGTAATCAGGATGTTCACAGAAATGGTTGAGTATGGTTGCAAAACAGAGAGAAAAGTGAAGGCTATGAAAAGTGAAATACAGGGAACCAACAGTGGAAGGAAAGGAAACTGGGACTCAACGGTTTGGAGCAGAAGGAAGAAGTAAGCATTCAACCAGAAGAGAATGAAGAAACAAGAATTCAAAAAATTGAGGAAAGGCTTAGGAACCTCTGGGACAACTTTAAATGTTACAACATCCTAATCATAGGGGTGCCAGGAGAAGAGGAAGAGCAAGAACTTGAAAACTTATTTGAAAACATAATGGAGGAAAACTTCCCTAACCTGGCAAAGGAAATAGACTTCAAGGAAGTCCAGGAAGCTCAGAGAGCCCCAAAGAAGCTGGACACAAGGAGGAAGACACCAAGGCACATCATAATTACATTAGCCAAGATGAAATAGAAGGAGAGAATCTTAGAAGCAGCAAGAGAAAAGGACACAGTTACCTACAAAGGACTTCCCATAAGACTGTCAGCTGATTTCTCAAAAGAAACATTGCAGGCAAGAAGGGGCTGGAAAGAAGTATTTGAAGTCATGAAAGGCAAGGACCTACATCCAAGGTTACTCTATCCAGCAAAGCTATCATTTAGGATGGAAGGGCAGATAAAGTGCTTCCCAGATAAGGTCAAGTTAAAGGAGTTCATTATCACCAAGCCCTTATATGAAATTTTAAAGGGACTTATCAAAGAAAAAGGAGATCAAGAACTCTGAACAGTAAAATGACAACAAGCTCACAACTATCAACAATCAAACCTAAAAAAACAAAAGCAAAAACAAAAACAAACTAAGCAAACAACTAGAATGGGAACAGATTCACAGAAATAGAGATCACATGGAGGGTATCAGTGGGGAGGAGGAGGGAGGAGAATGGGGAAAAATGTACAGGGAATAAGAAATATAAATGGTAGGTACAAAATAGACATGGAGAGGTTAAGAATAATATAGGAAATGTAGAAGCCAAAGAACTTATATGCATGCCCCATGGACATGAACTAAGGTGGGGGAATGATGAGGAGGGTACAGAGCAAAGGGGAATAAAGAGGAGAAAAAATGGGACAACTGTAAAAGCATAATCAGTAAATAGCATAATCAATAAAATATATTTTTAAAAGTTCATCTATTTTAAGAGTATACTTTAAGATTATATAAGATGTGTTAAATAAACCAAAACTAATGTCTTATCTTTGTATTATAATATTTCAAGAATCATCTTATTATTACTATTATCATGTTACTTGAGAAAATCACCAGGTTCCAGTGTAAACTTGGTCATTTATTATTTGAACAAGATTATTTTCATTTACATTGTTTCAAATATTAAAGTTTGTGGCTCTACATAAAATAAGAGAAAGTAGCTTAATCTTTTCAAAATAGAGTGCTGATGTGGAGTTTAAAGTCCACTTCATTTTTATCTAGCTTCATTTTCCTCTAAAATACCTGGAGGCATTCCTCATGCTAAAAGAAAACAGCTTGTGTATTCATGTTCATACCAATTATACTGTGACCTTAAAACACAAAACAAGACACTGTGTATGTGTGCATTTTATTAAACCTAAAATTTTATAGCTTTTTGGTGTGCCTATCTAAGATGTAGTATTTTTCATTCCTTAAGTGTCAAACTTCATTGAATGTGCATCATGCAAACCATTGCAAAATTAGGCAGCAAAAATACTACCTCTGCCTTAAAAGGGATAGGTTATTTTGGCATTAAAATATTTCCTTTTTAAATAATCATTTTTATTATTATTCTATTACAGTTGTCCCAATTTTCCCACTTTGCTCTCCTCCACCCATCTCACCCACTGCTCCTTTTAATAAAGCTTATAGCAGCAGCAAAATGGATAGAATGTGGGCAAAATTGTACAGCAGCCTTCTCCTGTTTTGATCTGTCTTTGAGGAGCCCATTAGCCTCTCCTTGTCTGTCAGAGTTCTTCATGGCTCACCTATGGAAATTCTCCCTATTCCAGTTCCTTCTTTTATTATGAGATAGTAATTAAAATTACTACCTTATAATCTATTTTCTTGCAGACTAGTTGCCAAAGTGACTATCTGGGAAACTAATCCATGCTAAGGTACATTCTAGTTTTATTCCTTCAAACAATATATTTATATGTTACTATCTTTTAAGAGACCACATCTTAATGCATAGAAGTGATTCAAATGGTGGAGATTTCCACATGCATGATGAGTCCACATTTAGTATCCCTCAAATGATTTATTGCTAACATACTGCTAACATTGTTTCCCTGTTCTGTGATATAGGGAGAAAAGAAATGGATAAGCCATTGCATTGCATGGAGGAGTTCTTATTAGCATCCTTGCCAAAGCCCATGAGGGGCTGGTGGTTTCATCTATACCTTTCTAAAATCCTGTTTCAATAAGACAAGACAAGCCCAGTTTTCCACAATTTCTATTGGAGGAAAATATATTTCTTTAAAAAGGGGTGTGAGTATCATTTGGGGCAAGATAATTTTTGTTTTGTAGAATGGTATTATACATAGCAGGAATTTTAACATCCCTGATCTCAACCAAATAAATTCCAATAGCATCTACCCTGACCAGTCACTGTGACAACCAACATGCCTTCCCCACATTTCCAAATGTATGGAACAGCTGAGGAGATGATGATTAGTCAACGCTTTTAGAGCCAGTTAGTACCTTCTCTATAGAGGTACAACATTCCCCCATCAGAATCAAAGGGATTGAGTGGCATTGGACCTCCAGTGACTATATATCCATTCAGGAATACAGTGTATGAACAGGAAAAGGCAGACACGAACTTTCCCCTGCAACATCCTCAAACTAGTTCCAGTTGACTATCTTACCATGAGCCAGGAATTCACACTCAAAGGATTCAAAATTTTTCTGAAAGTAAAGGCTCTCTTCAGATGGTGGAATAGTGAGGGATAGTTTGGCAGTTTGATATTGATCTTTCTAATACTGTGACAGCATCCCTGAAAAAAAAAAAAGCTATTTCATTTGGGGGTAACATAAATGCAGAATTTCATCTAACTACAGTTGGAGTCACATTTGGTCTCATTCAAAACCTCATTTTTAGAGTCAGTAAGAAAAGAAAAATGAGAATGGAAGTACCATGTCTCAAATGCCATGATAACACACTAAAATATTAATGTTAAAAATTGCTTGCTTGATACAAGTCAATTTCTATTAATTTCATTAATTTTTCCACAATCCTATAATTAAATGGTTCAAAGATATGGGTGAAAATAAGAACTACATAGCATCACAGCAATATGCATTTCCAGTCTATGGTGAGTTAGTCAAAGTTTCAGAGGCCATATAGAGCTGCATTGGGAAAGAAAAATCCTTTTGTTGTCCTTTAGATAAGCTATATATGTAGAAGGCTCATAAGTGGCAAATGTGCTGTTGTATTAATGCTAAAAGTACATGACTGACAAGGAAATTATAGAAAATATATTTTAAAACAACTTATTTGAAAGTAAAATATATAGATGAGCCTGCACCCATACTTGCACTGCTCAGAGCTAATATTATAATCGGAGGAGTGAGAATATAAAAGTTACTAAATGCAGCTTTTTAAAAAGAAATAGAACTTTAGGAGGATCTAAGATGGCAACAGAGTTAGTGGAAATTACATTCACCTAATCACAGGATCAAAGAGGAAGTATAACTAAATTATAGAACAATCAACTGGAATAACCAACTAAGGCTAGATAAACAGAAGTCTAATAACCAGGGATTTACAGAAGAAGCCACATCAAGACTGATAGGAAGGGCAGAGCCACTAACAGGGTTGGCCCTGCACCAATGTGCAACAGTTGAGAAGCCAGAGGGATAGCTCAGCTGCAAAGGTCTCCCCTTAAAAGTGAGGGGTCTCAACTGTATCCTGGGTTCCCAAGCCCAGAGCACCAGTGTCAGGAAGAGGAGCCCATATGAAATCTGGCTGTGAAAATCAGTAGGGATTTCATCTACTAGGGAGAGACAGGAGTCTGTTAAAAAACGAAGTGCTCTCTTAAAGGGTCAACACACAAAATCTCGTTCATGACCACTTACCTTGGGCTCTGGCAGATGAAAGCTACGCAGAGTGGATCAGAGTCATAGGGGGAGAGGCTGGGTTGTGTGGCTTCAGAGAGGGTGAAGGGATAGATGCCAAGGTTCCTATGCTGAGTCCCTTTTGCACACTACCCACAGATGCCCCTCCATTTGGCATCAGCCTGGGACCATATACTAGACTCACCCTCCCAACTCCCTGTGGCCCCACCCTTCCAAGCTGGTGCCCTGGGGAAGAGTCTGCTGGCCGTAACCAGATTGGGCCTGCAGTGCAGACTTTCTTGGAGAGCATTTGAGAAGATCTAAACAGACACAGGTGGTGTCAGAAATGCACAGGGAAAGACTGACTTATGTAACTCTAGGATGACAGTCATTCCTCACCCCACCACCATGCCTCATGGTCAACCAGTTCTGCCCCCTCATGGGAACTGAACTAGCCCTATCCTCCTACCTGTGGCCCCACCCTGCCGAGTTTGTGCCCTATGGGCATGTTGATATTACTCTAAATCTAGTGCTATCTAGAGTATAGTGTGTAGCACATAGAAGGCCCTCACAGGAGTGGATGAGCTAAAAAAAACATTCACTTCTTTATTCTACTGTGATAGTCACAGCACTTGATGATTCTTCCCCTGGACCATATTCAGTTCAACAACTCTGATTGCTAATAATAATTCTTATCATTATGCATTTATTATGTGCCAGGAACATGATGGCCATTATGTCAGTTAGTAAATCAACCTAATGGCATAAGCAACATTATCAAATTTTCAGATGAAAAAGCTGGACCTTAGAGAGATCAGTAGTTTGGTTAGGATAACATGGCATAGAAATGCAAATCCAGGTCTGTTAAGATCTGGGTCTATTTTGAGTGCTTGGTATGAGCATGGTACTGTGTTAGGAGATAGGGTTAGAGACTTCCATGAATCTCTGCCCTCTAGTGAGGGCCAGGTAAAGAAGTCATTGCATTCATTATTAAATGAACTATAATAGAGGAAGTAGCAAGGCAGCAGGGTAGAAATTAAGGAGGGAGGGGCCATTACTGAAATTCAGAGATATTGCTAATCCTATGTCGATGTGAGAATGACAGGATTTATATGCTGGCTCTCCAGATTCCCAGAGGCAAGCAGTTGCAGAAGGTGAACAAATCATTGCAAATAAGTGCCAAACAATACTGTTCCCAGTTCCTAGTTTTCTTCAGGCAGCTCTGCATAATGTATATTGAGTAGTGCTACTGAGACTATACAATGCTTACCTCAAACACTCCCAACAATTTCTGTATGATAACTGTACTTCGTACACCACTCCCACCAACTTGAAAATCTTCCCGTTATTTCTGAGAGTCAACAAAGGGGTGCACATGTAGAGAAAAACCAAGTCCTTCCTCTCCTATTTGGGTACCCTCTTGCCAGTGTCCACTGCAACTAACACTTCATTAAGAAACCTGCTTCCACCACTGCTAAGGACTGTTAAGCAGTCCATGATTTTGCCTTTACCCAGCAGAGCCTTAGAAGAGGGGATGAAGCTCCTCTTTGCAGTCAGCTGGCTTCCAAGGAACCAATGCTAGGACCCAGTGTCTTTCACAATAGAATTTCTGCCCCTCTTTACACTTTCAAGCAAAAGCTTGTCTCATCAAGAAGTGAAACCAGAAAATTTGGCATTTATGCTGCCTGTCACTACCAGAACCAATAAGTAGAGACAAGGATTGATTCTTTATGGGTGTTACATACAGATGCTGGCAATCTGAGAAGATGGTGGGTTATGAACACTCAAAAATGGTCATCACATCTCATCTCAAGCCAACCATCTTACAAGGAGAAGAAAGGGTAGGTTTGGGGGGGGAAAGGTTAATTGGATAAGAGGTGCAGTTCAGTAGGGTTTTCCTAGTACTTCTTTATCTGTCAATCAGCAATTCTTTATCTAGGTCACAGACATTCCCTTCCTGGAACACAATGGCTCAGATACCATTTCCATCACTTGCCGACCCTGGGACACAAAGGTTGAATTGCTTGCCAAACTTCTGGAGTGACATAGGTCATGTATTCCAGTTCCTGGAATAACAGCTTTCCACATGCATCAATTCCTTAAGCTTGTCAATTATGATTGAAGCTAAAATATTTAACTCTTGAGTTCCCCTCTCAGAAGCATCAATCGTTCTCTATGTGTTCCCTCTCCTGCTTATATACATCCAAGAAAAATGTTTTCTTTCCCTACTTCTGAAACACAAGTAAAGACACATACATATGCAGTCGACATAGGGGACTTGAGATAGAAACCTAGCCCAAAGCTACACAGTGGCCATTTCCCTTACTTAATACCCTATTCAGGTTAATGGTACTTGCCATATATATGTGTAATTCTGGGTGTCTTTTTTAAAAACAAAGTTAGAGTTTAAAGACAAATGAATATTTACTTTTGGACACCAAAAACAACAACAAAACATTTCACAAATTTTAAAGTTCAGCTTCAGCCTAGATACTCTTTTACATGCAGGTGAAGAAATCAAGAGTTGAGAAAATTAAGTTTGGTGGTTGAAATCATATAGGTAGTAGCAGAGCCAGGGTTAGAATTAGGTTTTCTGATCCCAATCTAATGCTCTTCCTTGGGAGGAGGAGGTTAAGAGAGGTGTAGTTTGATATTTTTTCCTCTTTAGGAGAAAGAATAATGAATTTCTCTGTTCTCCTTTGCTTAGTTTTTTGGTCATCTGCTTGGTATGTGCCATTTCTGGCTCCTGCATTTTTAACACAGCCGACTCTTGTATACTGAGCTTAGAAGCTCTGTGGTTTTCTGGAAAGCTCAACATGAACCTCCTCCAAAGGGAGAGTGGGCACAGCCCTCCTCATTCTAAAAATATGCTCTCTGTTTTGGCTGAAATTGTTATTAAGGCTCATTTTATTATAGCTTGAATTGTGTCTAAATTCCTTTCACTGTTTTTTTTTCAACTTCCTGTGTTCTGGTCCACCTTTCCACTTTTATATTTTTATCTTTTGGATAAATTCATTATGCTATGCTCTATGTAGCCTAGAGTCATTTACTTATACTTCCTAATAAATTGGTTTCTCAAGATTGTCATTAACATTCAAATCTTTTCCTTAAGTGTGGTTGTATAGGTATATTGTCAGAAGGTCTGAAACATGGTTTTACCAATACCAAGTACAGCATTAATGTTCCATTAGTCCTCCCTCTCCCTAGTCTGGAGAGTGGTTCCTTACCTCATTTTCATCAGGAAGTAGAAACTCATACATCCTCCAGCTTCATAACTCTCTTGGCCACTCAGTGTGATGTGGAAAAAAAACGTTTAGGGTAGGTTTGTAGCAGCTGTTTTACCACATTCCTATGAAAATGCCTGCAAACAGATTGCTCCACTCAAGGGCCAAAAAGGCTTTCTCAAGCCCTGATAATCTGCCTTGGCTGATCCCTGTTAGAATGCAGGGTATCAGATTCAGTATGTATAAGAAACACCTGGGGGTAAGATTCCTGTGATGTACCCCTGGGCCCTAGGATTCTGGGCTTTTAGGGGAAAGCCCAAGGACCCTTCAGCAGTATCCACATGATTCTGATGCAGGCCATCTGCAGAGCATTCTTTAAGAAATACTGATTAGAATTTCAGAATTAGGCTCATTATTATTTTTTAATTATTTTCTTTAAACTGTGGCTGGATGGTCAGTTTTGAGGAATGCTAGAGGAGATTAAAAAATAGGTAAGAGATTGGGCCTGGTTTCTCAAGTCCCTTCCTTCCCACCTTTATGAATATATGATTCTGAACTTATTTGGACTGTATATAATACATTGGAATTCACGGAATTTAGGCTCAATATGGAGAGATATCTTGACATCTTTTTCTACCTAACTGCAGATCCTGAAAGATGAAGGCTTATGATAAACTGTAGAAAATGTTATCTCTAGAAGCTTTGGTATTTTTCTGTAGTTATTCTTTGCTAATTAAATAAATAAAGCCACAGACTGTAGTCTATGGTCTATTCCTATTCTCACCTTCTGGGCACAGTTTGCCTGGTTTTACAAAATTAGGACTAAAGTGAATAGTTTCTATAAATAGGAACAGAGGAGTAATGTGCCCTGAGAATTAAGATGAGCCTTAGAACCTGAAGAGAAGGGTTTGGGACATCAGGACAGAGCAAGGCTCACTTATGGGTGGAGCAGACAGGTCTTCAGTGGTGTGATTTTAGAGGAGACAAGGACATTTCAGTATGCAATTTCTTTACAGGGTGGCTGAGTGCCAAAGCCTCAAACTCTGTAAAGATAAAACTTAAAAATAAGTGCCTGGAAAGTGATTTCTTAAATTCATTCTATTACATATACAGGATTTCCATTAAAGTTTCCAGAAAGCTGGTTTCAGCATGGGAAGAAGCAGGGACAGTTTCCAAATTACAATTTAGAAGGGTCTTAGAGGCAGCAATTTGACTCTGAGTGGTGAACTCAGAAGCTGTTTTTGCATTGCATTTTACATAAGATGTATAAAATATCAATTGTGTGTGTTAAATGAGTTGAGTGTGATGCATATTATAAGATAAGGAATAAATCCCCTAAATTTTCCCTCGTGCTACTACCATATAGGAGTCATGAGATAGGTCTGGTCCGTCTGAAGACCTGAAAGAAGGCCATGTGGCCAGAGCATGAACATCAGTGGGAAACTGGCTGAAGCTGTAGCTACAATTTAGGCAGAGCCAAGAAGGCCTTGTAGGGAATGTTACAATTTTTTAAGTTTATCCTAATTGTAATGGGAAGCCATTTACGGTTTTAAGCTGGAGAGTAATATGATTTGACTTATAGTTTACGAAGATCATTCCAACTTTTTGATAGATACGGACTACCTACAGGAAACAAGGAGCTAACATCTGCTGAGTTCCTGCATGGGCCTGCCCCAAACAATACGCATGCGTTGCTCACTTAATTCTCAAAGCCCCCCAAAGTGTGTGCTATTATTTTCATTTTACAAGTGAGGAAACTGAGGCTTTGAGGTTTTATAAATTGTCCAGTGTAATACAGAGAGAAGCAAAGTAAGAGTGCAGTACAGTGTATTTTATTATTGTGCAGCTAATGCACGGAGCAAACCACACACACAATAAAATCTTAATGATTGTTTTCTTGTGAAATTTTGTAGGTGGGTGATTGTCATATCCCATCATGGAAGGGTTAATATGTGTTTTTGCAGCAAGGAAGTTCCTGACCCTGGCTGCTGATCTGAGAGATAGTGGATATAGCCATGTATGATTGAAGCTATCATAGGATTTTTGCTCTTAAAGCCTCTCTTATCATTGTTAAATGTGTAAAAGACCTCTTTTCACTGTTTTGATCTTTTTGCCAGGTTGTTTTCCAGGAAGTGGTTGCTAGGAGTGAAAGAGTTTTATTATTTAGAGATAAGTGGAGCCTAGATATCCCATGTCCTTAAAAAGTACAAAAAAACCAAAAAAACCACTATAGTAATTGACTTGAAAATTATTTTTGTGACACTATTTACACCAGCCCAGCTGCTTTTTATTTACACTTGTGGTTATCTCCTTTTGCTAATGACTCTCTAAAAGCACACACTAAGGTCTGCACCAAAATACTGTCCTGGACACTGTTGGAGAAGTCTGACTGCTAGAACTCTTTAGACACAACAGCTGCTTCTAATGACAGTGAACACGTGCATACTGAGTGACTACAGACTCAGCCAGCTACACAGTGTATGAATTACACTCAAATATAGCTGCCTTTATATTCTGATAATGTCTACCACTGGGGGGAAACCCCACTGAGACTGAAATGGTACTAACTAGGTTACAGAAACACTGTTTCTCACACTGCGACAAGTTCCCACCTATGCCCTGAGGCTCTTGGCTGTGCATGTCCCATTGCCCCTTCTCATACCATCCCTTAACAGTATCTTTAATTATTAACCTAAAGTTGTGTGTACCCTGTATTCTTCTTGCAAAACTGCCATATGCTAGGCATTTATAGTTTTTGTCTAGTCACTGGATTTAAAACATTCTTAAACCTTGTTTGATATTTATAGTGTGTCACCTTGAAACTCCCATAGTATCTCTTGGAAGAAAAATAGACATGAGAATTCTTCAGTAAGTGTTTAATACTCTCCAGATAAAAGCCACAACTGCATATAACCAGTGCTCAGAATCACATTTGGGACTCAGCACCTTTGAGGTCACTTAGTCTAAGCTTCCATTTTATTTTATTATTTTTGTTTTTTCACCAGTTTTCGAGGATTTTAATTTTTTTATTATTGTTCATGTATAGTTGTCTCTGTTTTTCCTCCACCACTCTCCCCCACCTTCCACCCTCAATCCATCCCCACTTTGGCTTTGTCCATGGGTCCTTTACACATGTTCCTTGATGACCTTTTCCCTTCTTTCCCCTGATATCCCCCTAGCCCTTCCCCTCTGGTTACTGTCAGTTTGTTCTTTATTTCAATGTCTCTGGTTATATTTTGTTTGCTTATTTGTTTTGTTGATTAGGTTCCACTTATAGGTGAGATCATATGGTATTTGTCTTTCACCGCCTGGCTCATTTTACTTAGCATAAGGCTCTCCAGTTCCATCCACGCTGTCTGAAAGGGTGGAGCTCCTTCTTTCTTTCTGTTGTGTAGTATTCCATTGTGTAAATGTACCATGGTTTTTTGATCCACTCATTTACTGATGGGCACCTAGGTTGCTTCCAGCACTTGGCTATTGTAAATTGTATTGCTATGAACATTGGGGTGCATAGATTCTTTTGAATTAGTGTTTCAGGACACTTGGGGTATAATCCCAGCAGTGGAATTGCTGGGTCAAAAGGCAGTTCCACTTTTAGGTTTTTGAGGAAATTCCATACTGTTTTCCACAGTGGGTGAACCAATCTGCATTCCCACCAACAATGTACTAGGGTTCCCTTTTCTCCACAACCTTGCCAGCACTTATCGTTTGTTGATTTGTTTATGATGGATATTTTGACTGGTGTGAAGTGGTATCTAATTGTGGTTTTAATTTGCATCTCTCTGATGGCTAGTGATGCTGAGCATCCTTTCCTATGTCTCTGGGCCCTCTGTATGTCCTCCTTGGAGAAGTATCTGTTCCTTTCCTTTGCCCATTTTTGAATTGGATTGTTTGTCTTCCTGGAGTGGAGTCATTTTACTTCTTTATATATTTTGGAGATCAAACCCTTGTCCGAGATATTATTGGCAATTATATTTTCCCGTAAGCTTCTACTTTAAAGGTGAGGGAACTGAGGCATTGACAGGTCAATGGACTTGCCCAGGGCAACCAGCTAGGAAGTGGCCAGGCTGGAACTATAACTCCAGTTGCCTGACTCTCGGTTCAGAAAGGCTGTAGAGATCTACACACATTATTAAACTTTTAAATAAACATATTTAGTCTTCAAAATTGGACTTAAAATTTATTTTGGGGATTTCTCCCTGTGCAAGGACTTGATTTTCCTCTCAACATTTGTGCAGACCCTAGCAAGTTACAACACATGAGGCATTTCCCTTGGCCTACTTCACAAATTATTGAGAAAAAAGCTACAATTATGAAAGTGATTAAGTTTATCTTTGTCTTTGTTTCTTATCCTCTCTTCTTCCTTTGGTATTTATCTCAGTGTTTCAAGTACTTTAAAATATGTTTTCCAACTTGTTCATAAACCCTTGGCCTTACATATTTACAATTTAGGACAACCCTTTATGTCTAGGCCTTTTCCTATCTCATTTTCTCCTCTGCCTACAAAAACTTACCTATACAGTATATACTATCTCTGAGCTCCTCCTTTCAGGTAGGATGTTAGCAAAACTCATGTGCTAATCAACACAAATGTCCTCCTGTTTTTTCCTATAATGAGATGTAAAGTTCTCACTATTTCAGTCATTTTCTTGGTTTAAAACATCATTTCCAGAAACCCCTGTTAAAATGCAATGTTAGCTGGAGACAAAAACCCAAGAAGGCAGTACTGTGTGAAGGCAGCACAACCTGATGGAATTAAAATCTGAGCCTGTCTCTCTCCAAATTGAAAGCATTTTACTTTGTATCATGCCTCTTGCAGTAGAAACGTACTAATATCTTGTGTTCAATACCAACTATAGCTAATATATACCAAGGCTACAGATGTCTCTAGATACTCTTTTCTACCTGGAACACAGAGGTCAGTGATTATATAATTGTAAGATTAAATAAAGGATGGATTTTGAAGATATATTTTTCTTGGCTCAAATTACATTTGTCAACTTTAGAGTTAATTGTGGAAATAAGAACAGCTAGTCAGATATGGCATTCAATCAAAAAAGTATAATATTAGTTTACTTAAATTCACTGATTCAAATATTTTGAACACACACTTTAAGGTAAATGGTCATTTTATAAATCAACCTTTATATATGCTGCCCACAGGATTGGCTTCCCTATGATTCAATGATCTTTCTCCTACCATCCTCTCATATTAGATGGATAAATCAGAATACAGTAAGTTTTGTTGTGGTAACAAATAGTCCCCAAATCACAGAGGCTTGAACTGACAAAGTTTCTTTCTCTGAACTTAAATACCCTGGTAGATAAGCAGCCTACACCTTTAAGCATCAACAGTTATAGGGGCATAGGAAAAGAGGAAGTAGAAAATTATGCATTAGCTTTTTAGGCTTATAATCACATTTCCCTGGCCAAAGCAATTTGCCTGGATACATCCAACTTCAAGGGAGTACTGATATGCAATCATACACAGAAAGAGACTGGACATATTTGGTGGAAAGTGCTAATAAAACCTTACCAGATTATTTGTAGTTCTCTGAACCTACTATTTAAGGTCACTCTCTTTTGTTCTTGAAAGAATACCCTTATCAATCTATCCCCTTGGAATTCTACCTACCAAATGTCACCTCCTTTCTAGAATATTCCATAATCTCCATTGATAGACTTCATTTCTTATCATCTTTACCCATTGAAAATAATATATATGTAAGGTTTATAGCATCCAGAATACTATGTATCTGTGTTTCATCTATCTCCTCAAACCAAAAGACCATGTTTTATTAATCTATGTAATCTATGCGACTGGCAAAGGTAGACAGTCACTAAAAACAGTATGTCCATAAAGTGCTTTTGCAGTTTGATTTTTAAAAAACTTCCTCCTCTTTGTAAAATATAATAAATTTATTCAAGATTCAAAAATATGTGAAAGATTGATTTGTTCTAATATATTTCTTTTATTTTCTAGTTAATAAACTTTGTTACATTAAACAGTCTCCATTACGTGAGTGAAGATGATGTTATTCAAAAATAATGGTGGATATGTTGAAAGTTAAAAAAACAAACGAATTCCTCTTGTCTAGTTTGAAGAGGGATGCACACAAATAATTAGAGTAATGCAATAAATGAAGATTTTACCAAGTGAACACTGATATAAAGAGAAAGAACCCCTTAGTTCTGCCTGGAGAGGCCAGGGAGGGCTTCCCAGAAGAAATGGCATTTGAGCTGAGTTCTTAGGAAAGAGAAAGTATATTGAGATGGGAATGGTAAGGGGCAGTTGTAGGGGTAAAAGCCATAGAGTCAAATATTTGGTACTTTTAAGGTAAGTTACTAAAATGTTGAACAGATTATTTAACATTCTGTGTCAATCTTCATACCTGCAAAATGAGATTGTACTTGCCCATCTCAAATGGCTGTTATGAGGGAAACAGCTGTTGTGAGGGTAAAAAAGACTGTTATATAATAAATTGGAGAGCCATGAAGATGTAAGATGGGGACCTTGAAAGGTCAGTGGAATTTTGATGGGTAGAGAAAGGGGCTTAGGACATATAAAGTGATAAGTATGGTGTAAGCAAAGACCCCCAAGAGGAAAGTTGGTTAGGTAACGGGAAATTGATCATTTTGGCAAGAATGATGACCAGCAAGTTAAAATTCAAGCACTAACCAATCAGGCACAAGTACAGAAGTCTAGTTTAACAGAAGGGCAAAGTTGGTTGTCTTAATATGGATATATATGGATATATGTGAATATGTATATGTCATATATATATGAGAAGGGAAGCAAATCTAGAGTTACAGAAATTTCTCAGGGTCCAAACTGAAGGTTAGGGTTAGGGCAGGCTTCTTATGCTCACTGTCTTTCCAACTCCATTGCTTTGCTTTAAATTATGCAAGTCATGTAAATGTGTAAATAGGTTAAAACATAGATATATAATTTAGTTGGGTTAAAAATTGTACTCAGGGCAAAGAGAAAGACAGAAATGGAGAAAGAATCTTCTATGGTGTGATTTTTAATCAATCATAATGTCTTTATGGGAAGTCCAGATTGAAAATGATTTAAATAGTAAGGAAATGTGTCACATGTAACAAAAGAGGGCAGGCATCAGAGTTGGTTGAGTAAGTAGCTCATGAATGCCATGGAAATTAGATTCTATCCCTCCACTCAGTTGGTCTTGGTGTGTTAGGTCTGCCCAAAGGCTAGCTCCTCTCCTGGTAGCAAGATAGCTGCCGTGGTTTCAAGGGAATGGGATTTCCATGACTGGCTAGGACTAAAGATCTGAAGCAGAATCTGTGTCGGAATAAATCTCATCATCTGCTTGTTTAGAGCAGAGTTGGGAAACATGGTGGCCAAAGTATTCTTGCAGATGTTTTGTTTGACTAGTATATAGTGTTTAAAAAATTGAATGAGCTGCTTATATTTAAAAATCAGTCAGATAATTTCATTTATTTTAAAAAATAATATTTCTGGATTATCTTAAAGAATCCAAAGGTTTAGTTAACTGTGCCTGCATTCCACTTTGCTAAAGTTGGCTGGAATGGATTAGCTACTCTCCATTTAGATAGAGCATTCCGATTTCAACTTATTGGAACCTCATCATTCCCTAACATACTACAACCTGGTCTTCTTTATTCAACTTACCTATTGAGCCTCTAATTAGAGAAATTACTTCTAAAGATTTTTCTGAGCCTTGTGGTGTTTTTGTACCCATAAGCATGTCTCGTGTAGGCATTTGTCCAATAGTCCAAAAGAAATGAGGGCAAGGGTCACATTTAGCTTGAGGATGTATCTTTGCCAACTTTATTATTAATTATTTGCATGACCTTCCAACTTATAATTTCTATAGCCACAAAATGCATCAAAAGATATCTATCCCTAACAGCAGTATTATGAAGATAAATAGCTTCTTTATCTTCAAAGGATGGAAGGATATATTTTTTATTCATATGTAATTAATGAAAGAATTACTTTCATATTTATGTTTGAGATAGCCGAGAACCAAATAATTTTTTTCTGTAAGTTTCATTTAAATATATCATTCTTACCTTTTGTAAAGTCTTTAGTTCAAGGATTTTGTCTGTTGGGTGCACTCTTGAAAAATATTTACAGGGTAACTATACTGCTCACTGGTTTCATCACTCAGCATTGATTAGGCAAAATTAATAAAGTTTAAAGGGAACCATTAAAAATTGAATAGGAGATTTGTAATATTTTCTACACTTACAATTATTAGAGAAAAATAATGGCTTTCAACATAATAAAGCTTCTTCAAACACAGAGAAAAAGAGAAAAGATAACAAATACCTGGTATTTCATACCTTGTTATGAAATACATAACAAATCAACTACCCAAGTGCCATATTTACTTCAGGTTTTTTTAAAAAATCAGTCATTACAGATACAGGTTGAATATCTCTGTGTACATCTCTTTAACCCCATCCCCTATTATATATACCCAGAAATAATAACCACCACACTGAATTTGATATTTATCATTTCTATGCACATTTGTAATTTTTAAACATATGTATAAATCTATAAATAATATTTCATTTTGCATGTTTTATAATTTATAATCATGGTATCATACTATACATATCTATCTGTTTCTTTTCTTTTTCTCAACATTGTTTTTGAGACATCCATTTTAATGTATGATAATGGGGACCATTGATTTTAAATAATTTGTTATCCCATTATATGGAGGTATCACATTATTTTAATCTATTCTCCTACAAATAACCATTTAGGATGTTTCTACAGAGATATTTTATACATCACACTGTTTTATTACCTGGGGTGCATATGAATAAAATTCTACCTTACAACACACCCACATGCTGTTGTCACTATGAGAAGCAGCTCTATCATGAACCAGTATTTCTTTTGTAGAGTTGCTTCTTGTGACTTATAATTGGACATAGGGAATCACATGCTAACTGCAAATGTCACATGCTTTCAAAGTAAAGATATAGTTTGAATGAACCCATGCTATACAGAGGATGAATATTGATTCCTTCACATCAAAATACATTACCCTGATGCTTTTTTTTCAGATGTCTGAATTTATTTCTATAAATAATAATTTAAGTAGAGTTTAGTAATTGGTTTCTGAATTGATAATGTGATCTTACCATTAGATGAGCATAAATAGGCAAAAGTCAGGCTCGTTTTTCTTTTTCAGAGTTTATATATCTGACAAATTTCAGATGTTAAAACAATATTAGATTTCATATCATAAAACCAACATAACATAATTGATTTGGAGCCCATACTTCAAACCACTGCTAATTTTCTCCAATTAAAGTGTCCAAATATGTATGGCATACTGAAATATCAATGAAACATCTCCCTCCTACCTAAATTTTGGTTTTAATCAACCCTGAAAGAGAATGACTATTCTGATTATTCTCTCGGTGGTATTAAGTTTCAAATGCTCTGGAGGTCTACTGCCCATCTTTTAGAGTTCTATAATACTTTTTGTAATCCATACTAGTCTCACGGCTGCCAAGTCTTCTTCATTCAAGTTGTATGATATATTGGTCAAGCAAAGTTAAGTTATTTGATGGTAATAGCTCCCAAATTGAAATTACTTACAGTAAGGTTTATTTCTCTTCACATTATTTGTCAGTCACAGTCATCTTCAGCTTTGTTCCATCATTCTGGGACCCAAATGAAGCATCCCCTTTGTTGAATATGCTGTTCTTGTTGCAAAAGGAAAAAAGATGACAGGATGAAGCAATTACTCTTAAGGTTTCTGTTTGGCAGTGGTTTATATAATTTTCTCATTTCGTTGAACAAATGAAGGCATAAGGCCAAGCTGCTATTCAACAAGGTGAGGAGGTAAAGTCATATCATTGGGAGGGACAAAAATATTTGGAAACAGTAATAAAATACACCACAGATGTTTTCCTTCTCAGACAGATATGGTTTTGACTGACTTTTGGATTATTTGTAAAATGAAATTTGTTTTAAGTTTTGCTAATATACAAATAAGACTTTCTTATCTCTGGGATGGGGGTTAATTCAATTTAGTGCTGTCAATGTACAAAAAAACCCTAGAATTAAAATCACTTTGAAAAATCAATAAATATCTGGAGGCTCTATGCATATCATTGTGCTCTAAGCATAAACAATATAAACTTATAAACTGAGTCAATTGAAATCTTTATTACTCTGAATCAAGGAAAAATAACTGGTTTCCATTCTACTCCTATTTCATCTATGAGTGGACCCTCAAAAAGAATTTAATAAAGTTGGTATTTTAAATGAGACTATTCAAATAGTTTCTTCAAATTTGATGAAAATCTCTCACTATTTTTGTGTGATGTCATAAGGAATAGAGGTTTAATTTAATTTATATAGGTAGCAAATGAAAGATTTAAACATTTTAATTGTATGTGACATGTGCATTCAGGCCAGTTTTTTATTGTTGTTTTTGTTTTTTTGCCAGCAATTCTTTCTTTAATGCTTTTTAAAAAGTTATTTGTCAATAGCTGGTACCTTGGGCACTAAGTCCAGCTTTGCTTAATCTGACTCTTTTTTGCAGCAGTCTCTTCCTATTTCAAGATACTTTGAAAATTCTTGGTTTATTTTTCTAAAAATAAAGTAAACAATCTCATTTGTGGAAGCTAGCTTCTTTTTAAATGATATTTATGATTAGATGGTTTAAAACAATTACCAGTTTGGCTTCTCAACAATAGACATGACAACTAATCACACTGCACAACAAAATTTATTCACTCATAGAAAAATAATAGTAATTATTATTATAGGTAACACAAGTGCTACTGCCATTGTTTTAAGTGCTTTACACGTATTGATTAATTTAATCTTCACAAGAACCCTATGAGGTGACATAACAATATTATCCCCATTTTACAGATGAGGGATTTATAATACTTTAATACAAATCTAAATTCAGCTTTGGAAAAAATAAGTCAAGTTCAGCAGGTTTATCAGCAAGGCTAGGAAGTTGGCCAGTTAAAGCAGGAAACTAATAGAAGTATTAACAGAGCTTGTTTAGAGGCTTCCCAAACCTTACTCTGTTCTCTAAATAAAAAAATTTCAAACAAACAAACAAACAAAAACTTAGGCAATTCTTACAAGTTGCTAGTCAAAGTAGAATTATCATCTATTTAGCTCAACAAATAACCTTTTAGTTTTTGTGATGGGCAAGATTTGGAACTCATATATAGATTATATTATATTACTCATATAATGATCTTGAAACATTAGCCTTTTCTAATCTTCAAAAGAACATAGAAGCAGAGGAAACTGTGTTTCTAGTTAGAATAGAAATAAAGTCCATACATTACTATTTCTCCTTTCATGGTTGATTGCCTTCTTTTTCAATGACTGTGAGACCACAACCCATTGTAGGATAGCTGCACTTAATCTAGTAGCCAAAGAGGAAGTCCAAGCAGTTTTGACATTCCAGTCACATGTTAATCTGGAAAGCCATTTTCTATTTGTAGATATTTTGGTGGACTATTGTATATGTATAAAATGTTTTTATAGGGATATATTTTGTTTTATATGATGATATGATTAAATAGGTGGATAATTAACCTAAAGGAAATAGTAATTAACTAAAATACATAGTTCCAAAGTTGTATTTGATTAAAAAACATTAAAGATTTTAAAAAATTATATAAGATGAATAAAAGAATCAAATGAAAGCATTAATGAATCACATTTTTATCCTATTTATAGTAGTTTCAATTTGCTGTCTATAACTTTTTCATTGGTCTTCTTAAAAAAGGGGTTAAATTTCAGCAGACTTAAGTTTTTCTAAATGTTAGGAGTAACATCTGTCCATTCTTAGCTGCTCATTCCTGAAAGGAGAAACTCTAGAAAATAATCTATTATGTAGTTTGCTTTTTATATTTAAGTATACCATAAAATATTTAAACTGTTCATCATCGGAAAGAATTTTCATAGAAAAATTAGAGAAACTAAGGAAAATAATAACTGGATTTATCAATAAGTTGAATGTGGTTTAGGGAAAGTCAGCAATGAAAATTGATTTAAATCTAAGAGATGGAAGAATATTCAAGTTCATGTCACTGATAAGTCAGGATGGAAAGATTAGGTAGAGGTAATATTTGTTTTCTTCTAAAACTTGATGTTCCTTTTCCTGAATATATTATTACTTTGATTCCTGTCAAATTTTAGTGACAGGTAACATGAAGCAGTAGTAAAAGTCCTCAATAATTTTCAATTCTCTTAATATTTTTAAAATGTGATTAAGTGCTTTACACGATAGCGTTTTCCATGTTCTTCTGGTTAAAGAGCAGAAAGAACTTAAACATGGCAAGACTGTAACACGCCAAAGGTCACATAACTTGTAGTCGGCCAAATTTCCTAATTGTTAATCTAATGCAATATTTTAAGATTCATTCATTACTAAACCTGATTAGTTAACGATGCACCTGACACACATCCTGTTTCATAAAAATCATCCCATTAAACCTTTGTGGATCTATGCATTTAAATCTACTTGATCTAGGAATCATCTAGAAACTTTTTTTTTTTTTTTTAAATCGTGGAGTGGAGTGTATGTACAGGCTCAAAGAAAAACTTAAAGAGTTTATCAGACCCTAGGCTCTTTTTTAACAGGTTCAAAAGGCTAGAAAGATAAAGTGATACCAGGCTGAAACAATTCAGAGAACCAGAATTCGAATGCTTCTATTTTGAAGGATGCTTCTATTTTTAAATGATAAAGTAGCTTTTAAAATAGAAAAATATATATATTTTTCTTTCAAGCAAACTGATGTTGAATCACTACTATTCAAAAATATTTTTGATACTGTTGTACGTTAATAAAATAATTTTTAAAAAGGAAAGCAACTGTAGTCTGGAACTTCTCTCTTCGCCCTCCTCCAAACTCCAACCCTCCACATAGCTAAGTCGCAGAGCTGAAAGAATTTTGCTCATTTTTTCCAAAACACTTCACATCGGGGTAGTCGCCAACCATGGAAAGTTTCGAGTAAATGTAACGTTTGGGAGAGGGATGAGGCTCGTCTGGGGCTACCTTCGCGGGACCGCGGCCCTCAGAGGCGTAGCCACACGCCCTTACCCGACAGCCGGGGTCCAGGTGCAAGTGTGGACCAGCTGAGCTCTTGTCAGCCATGCTGACCCCCAGACCCTCAGCAGCAGGGGCTCGTGCCCCAGCCTCCCCCGCAGTTTGAGGTCCCAGAGTCCAGGAGTCCACCCTCTTCGTAAATAACGAGACTCCTCAGCCCCTTGCTCCCCAATAGGGTAGCCTCAGCATTTGCAAAGCAAGAGGAAGGGGCTATTCTGAGGCCCGGCCTGGCTCTCCCCCCACCCCGCCTCACACGTCAGTTTGCTTCCTCTCCCCGACTCCAGCCAATCCCCCGTCAGCTTCCTCGAGCATTAAGCGCCGAGATAAATTTGACTGCTCTAGTCCCCAATCAGAAGAGAGTTTGAGAATCTGAACCAATAGGAGTAGGCGAAGTGGGCAGAGCACCGGGTCTTCCCTCCTACCTAGGAGGGTGAGCGCGGAATGTCTCGGGCCCTCCCCGACACTTCAGCCTTAGTGCGGAGCCCTCCGCAGTGAGAGGAGCGCAAGCGGAGGCAGAGGCTTCGGGAGGCGGAACCACACCCACACCCACGTCGCTGCCCCTGTCCTTGCGTGTCCTCGCTTGCCCTTTCCTCCTCCTGCGCGATAACCCATCCCGGGAGGAGAGCGGCCGCCCACGCCCCTAGCATCCTTCCCTGTCCAGCCGGCACCGACTGACCAGGCGGCATGATGCGGCTTCGAGGTTCGGCGATACTGCGGGACCTTCTCCTGCGGCCATCTGCAGTCCCCAGCGCGGCTTTGAGGCGGGGGCAGCCTCTCGCCACGCTGTGTAGGCGCGCTCAGGGATGGGGACCGGAGGCCGCAGGCTCGGCGGCCGCCGTGCGGCTCTACCCGTGGTGGGGCGGGGGCGGCCGGCTGTCAGGGCTCCTTGCCCGGGGCCTGTCCAGCTCCCCCTCAGAGATCCTCCAGGAGCTGGGCAAGGGGAGCACGCAGCAGCAGCAGCAACCGCCGCAGCAGCCAGGGGCGTCGCCGCCCGCGGCCCCGCCAGCGCCCGGTCCCAAGGACGGCCCCGGGGAGACGGAAGCGTTTGGCAACCGCGAGGGCAAGGAGCTGGTGGCTTCAGGCGAAAAGTGAGTGTCTCCCTGGCTGAGGAGGCCTTGTTCCGCGTAGGGTCCGCCCGGGCGGGGCCTGTTGTGGGGCGGGATGGGAGTGGAGGTTCCAGGAGAAAGAAAGAGATGCCGGGCAGCCTGCGCTGTCTACACCTCGTGATTAGGCCTCGCTGCGCCCGAGCCTTCCCCGCAGGCGCCCCTCCGCGGGCCCACGGTTCGCTTCCTGGCCCGGGCCGCCCTGGTGGAGCTGCGGAGGCATCCATGTGGTTCAGCCCCCACCTTGGAGATGTGGCTGCCTGACCCACGCCGCGTGCGCCGCGCCCTGGCTCCGGGCTGCAGTAGCTGGGCACGCGCCCAGCCCTTCGTGGGTGATGCCACAGTCTACACAGAGTGACATTTAGGAGTCGGGCGTTCAGCAAAGCCTGTGCCTTCCTGACTCGTCGTTTTTCCAGGCTCGAGTTTCCTCTCAGTCTGCCATTCTTCGCTCTCTGCCACCATCTCTTTGGAAGCCAAGTGTGGGAGAGTATTCTTAATATTAACAGGGTGGCTCCTTCAGGCCTGTGTTGGGCCGTCGGGGGCACCGGAAATAATGTTTCCGAAACAGGATTGGGAGGAAAAAGGTCACGTGGTGGAGAAGATGGGGCACGCGCTACCGACCACCTGTGTGCGCTGTGGCTTCGGCCTGTCTGATGTCCTGCGTGAGGTGGGCGATTTTTAAAAAATAAAACTCAGAATTCCGAAGATGAAATGTGATGGGTAAAAGACTTAACCGAAACATTCGAGTTAACTTAAAATGATAGGATGTTAATTGACTTGTATCACACAACAGTTTAGTCTTAAAACGGGTTTTTCTTACACAGCATGTGAAGCAGTTCCCTGGATGTTTTGTCTTGTGTGTTATAAATGGACACAAATTTACCTGCCTGCTTGCTTTATACTTTACTATTTTTCTGATACTGTACTAACATTATACGACCGGTTTTTTCTCCTTTTTATTTATGTACTCTCTCCAGCTCCATAGTACCTTAAGCCAAATCGAAAGTATGATTCTTAATACTTTCAATATCAGGTCTGTTTAATATTTCCTGCAGTTGAAGTTGGAACCTTACTAAAACATTCCAAACTAAACTTTTCCCAGACTGAAAAAATACTATTTAAAAAAATTGCTTGATGGGCAAAATTTGTGGTATTATGTGATAATGATGACATGCTACAGAGTAAGGAACCTTATGACCATAGGCTCGTATTTAACATCTTCAGTTAGATAACTCAGATCCCTTCAAGATCTCAAAAGCTAGACTTTTGTGAAATTTCTACCTCTAATGTTTTTTAGAGACTGGAATGTGTATGGTTAATCTCATATGGTACTCACTTTTATTGAACATCATCTGTTTTATCAGACATGTAACTAGTTTAAATACCTGTGCCCAAAGTTACAGAATTGCCAAATGCAATTACTGGCATTTAAAAGTTGTCCCTGAAGACTATAAGGTAGGAACTGCCTTTTATTGAAAATGCCTTCCAGTCTGTCTTCAGGGTCTCTAGTGGCCCCCTTTTATTTCCCTTGTCAGGAATCTGAGCCCCTTTTATGATTGACATGTTTTCCAGAAGCTTGAACCTTCATTGCTTTCTAAATGATCTCTTGTTAACAATAACTTTGAAACACTATTTTGGCTGATAATAATTACTTACTGACTTATACTTAACTGACAATCCCTACATTAAAAAATGTCCTGTCCTGTCTCCCCAGCCCCCAGAGAAAATCAGTCTAGGCCAGGGAATCCTTCAAGAATATTTGCTCAGATGTCCTGGGAGTTTGAGTGGCTAATAAGATAATTTTGTATACCTTAGTTCAAAGGAGAGTCTTTGGTTTTTTGCCACCAAAGTTGGAGTAATAGCTGGACTGATTCAAACAAGCATACCTTGAAGATATTGTGGGTTCACTTACACACTGTTGTAATAAAGTGAGTATTGCAATAACAAGCAAGTTGTACTCTTTTTGCTGGTCTTGCCTTCAGTTTGGGGAAAAACCAAAAATGCCACACCTGCGAAGTACAGTAAAGCTAAATGCAAGAAAATGAGGCATGCCTGTATACCATAACCCTGAGAGCTTTCAGTCAAGGATTTCAAGAGTGAACCCCAGCTGTCTCCAGTTTATGTATAAAGTGAAGAGCACTGGTCTTAAGATTGTGAAAAAAATATTAATCTGGTTAAAGATCCAGTTTTCTGAATGATCTGCTCTTCAAATGTAGCTTTCCTACTTTGATTTCTCTCATTTTGCCTTTATGTAATAAACATTTTTCTTATGCTGGGAGGTAAGCCTCCAGTTGATCCTGTTATCCTTTGTAATGCTCAGCTTGCAAAGCATCGCCATCAGTCAGCAAGCCACCTGGAATGCCAGCACTCACTCAGGACTCTGTGAGGTTTTATAGAGGATTACTAAAAGAAATAGCCAGGTGAAAAATGAGTTAATATTTTGCAAAGGATTTACTTAGAACAGTATTTGGCATGTGTTAAGTATAACATAACTTTATTAAATAAGAATAAAATTGTTTGCTATTGTAAAACCTGACAAGGACATGGGTCTTTGAATTTTAGGCTCACACATGAGGAACTTTTTTAGTTTCTAGAAAAAAATTTATGTTGAGAAACTGTTTCTTGTAGGAAACTATGTGATTTGCACTGTTTACCCTTTTGCCCTGGTTACCAGTAAGCTTGGATTGAATTTAATACTTAAATATAGCAATTTTATTAGTTCACATGGCTGGGTATTTGCTTTTCCTTATTACCTTGGTCTAACTATATTTTATCAACCTTATATTATAGAAAGCAATGGGATATAAACAAGTTACCTACTTATCTTTTTCCCATGGTTAAACTCTTTGAGTTATTGTCATTCTAGGATTTGCCATCTCCTTCAACCAACTTCGATTTGGTTTAGATTAAGGTTTTACTACTATCTTTAATATCTTACAGAAAAATATAATGATCTCTGTCCAGTTTTCCATGTAGTGCTCTTGTTTGATTTTGTTATTCTGTCATTTTGAAACCACTTTGCTCAGCTCTCACAGTTTTTAAGTTGTCTCTCTACTTTCCTGACTTTTTGAATTTGTTCACTGGTTAAACCCTGAGGCTTAGGCCTTTGCTTCTTTTCATTTGTCTGCCTTCTCAAGAGCATATCCCTTCTCTCTGTTTTGACTGTTGTCTTTGTGTAGGTAATACTATCTCCCCTCCAAGCTCTGTTCTCTCATTTACCTCCACATATCTGATGACTTCAAATTTAAAATCTGTACCCCCATATCAATTCTTCTTCTTTTTAATCCTCACCCAAGGATATTTTTTAATTGATTTTAGGGGAGAAGAAGAGGGGAGGAATGGGGGGAGAGAGAGAGACAAAGACACCAATGTGAGATAGAAGCTTCATTTGGGTGTCTCCTGTACTCACCCTGACCAGGAATTGAACCCGCAACCTTTGATCAATGGGACAAGGCTCCAACCATCTGAACCACCTGGCAAGGGCCCCATATCCATTCTCTTGTCTCATTTCAATCTATTTTGCATATTGTTTTGAGATTAATTACAGACTTAATTTCAAAATATCACTGGAATAAGTATTATAAAAAAGTCACAGACCGTGCTATAGCATTGAAGATTCTTGATTAACCTTTATACCAATGCTTATCTTAACATAGTCATTTTTATCATAGTGTCTTTTCTCTGTCACACATGCCATACTTCATTTCTGTAAAGCTCAGAAGTATATTCTAGGGTCCCTGCGAGGGATTAGCAGGTGAGGATGAGCGGGCATTTTATTATTTAATTAGAAAGGAAATGAGTGATAAAACAGAAGGACCAGGCTGGGAAAATAGCAATACTTGTAATGCTCTTTAGAAAATAAGTAATCATACCCATGTTCTACAACGTTGAAAGTATTCCATTAAAACAACATCATTTTTTCTCTAACAGATTGGGAGATGTTAAGTTAAATCAAGTAATGCAAAGGTTGTGGGAAATGGGAACTCTTACAATGTTGGTAAAGTATAAATTAGTTCAGCTATTTGGGAGAGCAGTTTGAAAGTTACCAACTTTATATAGGATTTAGGATTTATATAGGAAAACTGCATATTCTTATGCAATAATTGTATGTATGCTCACCTATACAATGTCATGGCATTTCAAAAATATTTTGTAATTAAAATAGAATAATTAAAAATACACTAAAAGTGAAAGTGCACACAAAAGTGATTTCAGCTACCTTCAGATACTATGATTTTGTTTCAGAAGTTTATATTCTTAAGAAATGGAAAGTGAGGGCCAGAGAATCTTTACATTCTGTTGAGAATTGAATTTCAAAGTAAGATTAAATACTTATGCATTTTAGCAAAATTTTAATTAGGTCTGTAGAATCGTACTGATAATAAAATTGAGATAGCGTTTGGCAGATATAGATAATACATTTTGGAATCAAAAGGCAACCTCTGTTGAAATAGATGACATTCTGTTATGATCATTTAATAATGCATTTGTTTTTAATTTGTAAAAGCATATTTTCATTTCATTTAAGCTAAAATCAAAATTGAAAGTGTAATTAATTTCGATAGGGGTTTTCTCAGTGAACCCCCTCAGTCATTTTATTTGTGATTTCCTCAATATTAAAAAAATTTTTTGATTAGTTACCAGTGAGTTTTGTTTTAATGGCATCGTAACACATATACCACTTTTGCTGCATAATGTTTACATTAAACCACACATCTATTTAGCCGTCAATACATCTATACATGATCTGTAATTAAACTGCATGCTACTAAAAATGTTCAGATGAGGTTCACTGAAAGAGCATGCATTAGATCGAGAAATTTAGTCTCCTTGAGTTTTAGCTTCTTGTTTTCAGGCTTTACTGTTTCACAAAGAAGTCTGTCTACCTCAGAATCAACTAATTCAGGATATGACAATCAAATAAAATTTAATCATTTTGGGGGAGACAATATGTAGGGAAAAGTTATTGGGGAGGGAGAGGCAAGGGTAGGACACTATTTTAGTCTGGAAAAGGTAAATGTCACCTTGAAGAGAAATTTCTTGAAGATATTTGTGGGTTTCTTAGAGTTTTTAAAAAAAACTATTCAAAATTGGTAAAAAGCTATGTACCAGTACCTTCTTGTAGTACTGAGGTAAAGCAAAATTATGTCTGTAGAAACTGAAAGTCTAATTGTAGGATTTGTATTCTTTAAGGAGCTCAATCTCTAAATCCTATATAAACCAAGGAGTTTCTTGTCTGTGCCTTGTCACTTTTTAAGTCATTTGATACTAAGAGGAATGTTTGCCCTGACTTGTGTGGCTCAGTTGCTTGGACATCCTTTGGCAAAGTGAAAGCTGATTTGATTCCTGGTCAGGGGGCATGTCTGTTGTGGGTTCAGTCCCCTGTCGGGGCACATTATAGAGGCAACCAGTCAATGTTTCTTACTTGGATTGTTCTCTCCCTCTTCCTCCCTACCTCCTTCCCTCCCTAAACAAACAAACAAAAACAAATAATCTTTTCTTGAAAAGGAATGCTTAAGAAAGCCTAGTGAACTTTATATTTATAAAAATAGTTATTAATTATTGGTATCTCTAAGTGAGGTAAATAGCTTTCAAGTAGAGATGCTGTTAGTACGATTTTTGTCCTGGAATCTACTCAGATGTAAAATTGCTTTGGTTATGAAACAGTGCATATGACTGATTACTGGGTGGTTTTTCTGACCACCTACAATGTAGTAGAAACGAAATGTTAATGTGTCTTGGCTTCCTTTGGGATGTATTCCTGGTAAGTATGTTACATTACTGCTTACTAAAAAAATGTTTATAGTAAAAACACTTAATTTTAAAATACAGAACTATTGATATTGCATAATGAACAAAAGTTGATAACTTTCAGGATTTAGAAATACATTTTTTGCATACTAATTTTTAGTACAGGCCTCTAAAGAAGATTTTTAAGTTATCATATTGATAAGGATATTTTGAGTGACGTAGGTATTTCCTTAGATTCTTGTTAGGAGTTATTAAAAGTACAGACTTTCTGAAGAACAGTTTTTAAATTGTATGAAGAACTGTAAATATATTCTCTAGGGTGAACAAGGTAAGCTAAGTATAGAAAGATTTATTTACTAATATTTTGGCACAGAAAAGTGGGGGGAAACTTGTGCGTAACATTAGTGGAATGGTTAAATTAGGGTACATCTACATGAAAGTCTCTTACTTGGTTATTTAAAATGCATACAGATTCTTTTTATGGATATAAAGAAAATATAACGTTAGGCCAAAAGTTAGAATGCAGATTTTTTAATGATATCTCAAGTGATCTTAAGCTTTTGAAAAAAAATGCTTTAAAAAGTGATAGAGGGAAATAGGATGCAATAATAATAGCAGTTGTGGTTTGTGAGGCTGAACATTATTTTTCTTGTGTCCTTATAAGTTACTTTTAAGACTTCCCTTTATAAGTATATGTAATGGTTATATATAAGTATATATAATCTCAATCAGAAGAACCACACTGTTAAATTTTATTTATTTTTTAAAAGGTTTTATTTATTTTTTTTAGAGAGCGGGGAAAATAGGGAGAGAGGGAGAGAAACAACAGATCAGTTGCCTCTCGCATGCCCCAAACTGAGGACCTGGCCTGCAACCTAGGCATGTGCCCTGACCAGGAATCTAACTGGCAGATTTTCAGCCTGCAGGCAGGTGCTCAATCCACTGAGCCACACCAGGCAGGGCCACACTGTTAAATTTTAAATTGTTAATCTCTGCTATTCTCTTCTAGTCTGCTCACCTAATATCCTGTTGCTGGTATGTATGATAGTAAGCACCACTTACATGAAAAAAGATTATGAATAGGTTTGTACTGTTGCTATTTATCGGGATTATTCAGTTATGTTCACTGCAATTTTTTATTTCTAAACTATTCTTGGTATAAGTCTCCTTAGAAAATGTTGCATATTTTTCTCCCATTTTAAAACATTATAACGGATGGGGTCAGACATTTCCCATTATGTTTACTATAAGTGAGCATTACTACACAGTGCTAAAACACAGTGATGCTCTAAGCCAAGTGTTGGCAAACTTTCTCTGAACGGCCAAATAGTACATAATCTTGGCTTTGCAGGCTATCTAATCCCTGTTAAAACTTTTCAAATCAGCTGTTGTAACAAAACAGCCACAGACGATAGGTAAATGAATAAGTCATGGCTGTCTTAAAATAAAACTTTATTTACAAAAACAGGTAGTCCCCTGCTATAGTTTGCTGTTAGTGGCCCCTGCACTAAACTGTGTTTGGTTATGTAAGGTATTCTTTTTCATACTCTGATTGGTTCTGCTTTGAATGAGTTTGTTCTTCTGGTATTTTTGTATCTTTTTATCAGTTTCTATATCTTGTTCCTGTCCTTAATGTCTCTACTATAGCTATTTTCACTCTCACCTTCTATATCCAATTGCCCTTAGCTTTAAGAGAAATGTGGTAAAATAAATATAAAATTTACTGGTGTAACATTTTGTAAGTATACAATTTGGTGACATTAAGTACTCCCCTTACTTTTTAAAAGAACCCAGGTGAGCTTTATGTATAAAATGTGTGTACATAAGTCCTTTACATGTACATAGGTCCTGAGTCAATAAAATTTATGGTCTTTAGTGTAGGAATTTAGGAGATCTATTGGAGATCTGTTTTAGCAATCCAAAAACTGAGAATTAAAGTTGGAAATGATTATAAAGACATCTAATTCCCCCTCATTTTATATATTTTATAAACTGGCCACAGATATTAAAAGACCTAATCAAATTCATACATTATTAGGACTTTTTAAAAAATCTAGTATTAGCAGATTAGTAAAACACTGTGTTGAATTGATTACTTTCTGAGGTTCAAGATTGGAAGAGACCTTAAAATACCATCTCCCCAGCTAATGTACTTCTCTCTCCTTTTATAAAAATTCCCTTATAGGCTGTTACTCATTTTTTACTTGAATACTTCTTGACAAGAGAATTCACTTCCTTAGCAGGCAGCCCATTCCATCTTCAGAGCTGTTTTGTATTATGAGTAGCTTAAGTTTGCCTTTTATTAATATCTACTCATATGTATTAGTTATTTCAAAGAAAACATCTCTGCTGTGGTGTCAGTGTTCACAGAATTCATATAATACCTGTATTTTGACAACTAGAATGGTTTATTAAAGGATGCTTGACTAAAGGAATACCTGGTTAGAAGGACAAACAGAGTTGGACATTGGAGACATGATCTGCCATGTACTCATCCCTCCATCAGAGACAGCCAGATTGCCCCCCCCCAGCCCCACCACCACCTGTTAGACTTCTGAAGCTGTACATGTGGACAAATTATTATTAGCTGGTATGAATAGCCCAGCCATTTCCTCAATAAAGCTAGCTTTTGTGCTTCTTACTTTGGCTTGCTCTTGAATAAATTTCAATAAAGTCCAATCAGAACAGCAGCCCTAATTTAATATAATCTCATCCTTACTTTTTTCAGGATGCAGTTTTAACAAGGCAGAACAAAAATTTAATCATCTGACATTTTCAAGGGTAAAAATTGACCTTTGTCAAGAAAGCTGTAAATTTAGGGTGATCATCCACCATGACCTGCTTTTAGTTAGGCCACCATATGTGGTTACTTTCCATTTCTGGGTTTGTAAGACCCACCACGTGGGCCTCCCCCCAGCCTTTCAGGTTTAGTATGTGGCCCCTTTTTCATTGACACAGCAGGAAGGACATAGGACTGGAAACCAAGAACCAGATCTCTTAGACTAATTTTGGTCCAGTGGCTCAAGAGGTGTGTGACATTGGACATGTGCTTGATTTTGAGACTGCCCTTATCTGTAAATTGGGAACTGTTTACCCACCTTGCTTTACTGCCTAGGATTTTAAGATAAAACAACAGCTTTTTTTTTTTAAACAGTAAATTTTCAAAGTATGTAAGATCTTACTTTTATATTCCACCAACAATAACCCTTGGGGTAAAGTGACTTGGAGAGTAAGTAGAATTTGTCACTTTGTCAGACATATAATGGTATATGGTTAGCTACCAGCTACCTTCAGTTCAACTTTCAACCTCACAGGTTTAATATGCTGTTTACTAGTGATGATGAACACAGTAAGATCACTAAATTCAAAATGATAAACATTTAGAAATAAAAAATTGTTTTTAAAGATCATTTTTGGGGTGGTAGTTTGTCATTTATTAGTTGACTTAACATAGATTTCTTCCAACCATGAAAATTAGGTATTTTAATAACTTGTAGGTAGAAAAAGGTACTTTAATTCATATATCCTAAGTGTTGATTGTTTGCTGTTCTTTATAAACATGCAGTGAATGCTTACCTTCGTTGCTTTGGTAGTTCTATTTCCTTTGCCTGAAATCCCCATTTGTTGGCATGTTTCCAGCTCCTACCCAGCTTTCAAGTCTAATTCAAATTCTACCTATTCTAAAAAAGCTTGACCTTATTAGTCCACAGTGATTTCAGTGATTGGGTCCCATAGATCTTTTCCCATAATCCTACCTTACATATGTGTTCTATTTCCCTTTTAGGTTGTAAGCAACAACTAACAGCATTGTACATGTCATAGATGGCAGTTAAATACGTGGGGATTTTTTTAAAGAAATCATTTCTGTATTTTTAGGCAGATATTTTGTGAGGTAAAGTAGGGGAAGGAATGGGTAAAAGAAGGAACAAAGTGATAGTGAATGGATCTACTAGGCAGAAATTAGAAAGGAAATGAGACGATAAAATGGAAGGAATAAAAGTACAAAACAAGGATTTTTTCTTTGGAATTATTAATCAATGTTCAGTTTTAATTGTTGAGTGTCATTACAATTTTATGTTTTTCTCGAGGGTATCTGCAGGGGTCACTTGGGTTTATTAATATTGTATTAATATTAATCACAACACTAAAATGTTAATGTTATGGTTTGAAAGACTGCTGTAATCTTTTTTTGTTCATTAAAACTTAAATAGGATTTTCTAGTTACTGAAAACTGAGTTTTTAGCTTTTGAATTTTAATAGCAAAATATGTTATTGTAAAGTGTTGTCAGAAAGCCATACTCAATTTGAGGAGAAAAAGGGGACAAGAAAGATCTTTGGAGTAATTTCTACCTGTGTGAAGGTTTGGGGACAGTCTATACATTTGTTCACCAGATTGTTGACGATAACTCATTCTCAGATCAGAGTCTGAGCTTCTGAATGCTAAGATAGGTAGTATTTTATTTTTATTAATTTTTACGATTTATTTTGTGAGAATAGTTTTTAGAGATGGCTTAAATCTCTCTCTTGTGGATAAAATTTAGTCTCGTCCAAAAGCAAATAACTATCTTTCTTGCTAGCTGTGGCAATAATACAGTCATTTTTCTTTTTCTTTTTTTTGGTGGGGGGGACACTATGCTCTATAAGCTAAAGAAGTATATATGTATTTTATGCTATTTATATAGCTTTTAAGCAAAGCAAAAACCATTTACTGGTGTGATAAATACATAGAAACCTTATTCTGCAGTTTTGTAAAGTGGTAAACTACCACTGTCTGAAGTTTATTTGACAAACCATTTTCTGTTAATAATTGGTATGTTCAAATTTTTCACTGATTTTCTGGCTCAATTTTTCTTTAAATATTAAATTATTAGTATTGTTGAACACTTTAATGGTGTTAGATATGGGTATGGTCAAGAAAAACTATATTATAACAGTAATAACAACTAATAACTAGATAGTAAATTTGAAGCCCAGTATCCTATAGTGGTAAATGGCTTGGGCTCTGCATTAACAGAAATCCATCTCTGCCACTATACAGTCTTGGGAAGTTTCATGTGTCTGAGCCTCTGTTTCCTCATTTGTGAAATGGAGATGGAGTCATACATTTTTTCAACAAATAGTAAATTTATTAAGCTTCTACTATGTACCAGGAACCGTACTGTATTTTGGTTAATAAAAACACCTTATGTCGTAAGATCATTGGAGGGACTACATTAGAATGCATGCTCTGAGAGTATTTAGAATGTAAGTTATTCATTAATTTTAGCTCTTCTTTTTTAAATATTGCAGATACATTTTTTTAATCCTCACTCGGGGCTATTTTTAGAGAGAAACAGACACATAGATTGGTTGCCTCCCACACACCCCAACTGGTGACCGAACCCACAACCTTTTATCGTATGGGATGACATTTCAACCAATTGAGCCATCTGTCCAGGGCCAGAAATACATTTTAAAAAGCTTTCTAGTAGCCAAAATTGTTTCAGGGAATAATTATATATCCAGGATATATCACTAAATTATGATATGTGTAAAATTTATTTAAAATCTTGGCCCAAAATGCATATATTTTAAGGTTGACTTTAAAAAACTGAAAAGTTGTAACAGCTTTGAAAATACATATAAATTATGTTAATGTTAACATTAATATTTTAGGAGAAATTATAGATTTACATGTATAAATGTACATGCTCTGAACCAACTCTATTTTCTATTTTTTAAGATAGAAATATATGGATCACTAATGATAGGGAAGTAATTAAGTAATTACTAAATACATGTGATCAGTCTTAACTAAGGTATGGAACTATTATGTAATCTTTGGGTAATCCGGTACATACTTGGACACCTAGAAAAGCTTTTTTAACAGTATAAAAACAAATTTAAACAGATTTATGCTGTGTAACAGTTTATTTTACAAAAGTAACTACAGAATTTTCCTTTTAAAGTTGCCATTATATTAAAGGCTAGTCCAGAATTGACTTAAGGTCTGAATTTAAGAAAGCAAGTATTCTTAATTCCCTCCTTCCTTTATCTCTAATTTTCTCTCTTGCTTACTTGAATACAGGTAAAGTCCTTTCCAGAATATTTTACAGATATATATGTATATACACAGATGTATGTATTTCTCCCCCATTTTAATAAATATGGGTGGGGAACAGATTAATCTGTCTTAGATCTGTAGTCCTTATAACATCACTGTAATGCTTATTGACAGTATTGGTGGACAGAACAATGAAATGTGTTAATTTCAGTTTCAGAACCCCCCCAAAAGAAGACATTTAATATGTTTATTGTAGTTTGTTTACTTGAAAGCTTCTGAATGTATAGGAAAAAGTTCCTTTCTTGTCTTGTTTAAAAGTTTGGTTAATCGTAGCATTTTACTAGTTAGTTAATTAAGATTTTAATGATAAAAATTTTTATTTTAACAGGCTTTCTGATTTGTGGCATTTGATCTGTATATGTAAGCCTAGAACACTTTAGAAATAGTAACTGTAGGTACCATCAGTTGAGTATTTACTCTCTGCCAGGCAGTGTTCTTAAGGTATTGAATGTGTAAGTTGACTGTTCCTCAGAATAACCCTGTGAGCTAGGTGCTATTATCTACCTTTCTCAAATGAGGAAACTGAATCACAGAAAGGTCAATTTACACAAGTAACTGACTTAGTTTAAGTATTATAGCCAGGATTTGAGAACTTACCTGCTAATCTTTACTGTCTAGTACTTAATTGCTATCTCCCTCACATTTTGCAGTCAGGTTAATATTTGAATAATATGTAAATATAGTCATTTTAAAAAAACAAAGTTTTGACTCTTACCTGAACTTTTGCGGAGCTCTGTAATTAATATTAGGTGATTATATTAGGCTGTGCAGGAAGGTGCTGCTGTATGGGATGGCTAGGCATTAGCACAGCAAGAAATGGTAATCAAGGTTTTAAAACCTGGAATTAAAAAATATCTGTACTCCTTAATGAATCATCATTTACTTGTTTTTCAGTGTGGTTTCAGTAATACTGGTTTGATTTTGATAAATCTATATAATATGTATACTTAATGAGTAGATCAGTTCAGTTATAGCCTGGTTTAGTGAGTATTTAATAATAGATGTAGGTAAATCTATTAGAATCTTCACGCAAGGATTAATTTTGTCTTCTTTTCTCCCCTTTAGTAAAATAAAACAGGGTCTGTTACCTAGCTTGGAAGATTTGCTGTTCTATACAATTGCAGAAGGACAAGAGAAAATACCAGTTCATAAATTTATTACAGTAAGTTTCTATATTTTTCTGTCTTAAACTCTTTAAAAGTAGTACTGAATCAGTAATACAGATTTATTGAAATGTAGTCTTAAAGGTCATTTAACATGTAGATTCTGACTGACACTATTTCTCTTACTATGTTTTCAAATTTTCATTATGCTCATTTCAAGGTAATCAGTGAAAGAAAATGAAAGAAAGAATGAGAAACTTGTCCAGAAAGTGGGTAATAGTGACACTAAAATGCCATATACATATTCAGGTGTTGGGTAGAAGTTTTTATGTACAGGAATAAAAACTTTTAGTTGGAATAAGCATATACATTATTTGCACTATATATTTACAAACTCTTATTTTTTTAAAAACAGGCACTCAAATCTACAGGATTGCGAACGTCTGATCCCAGGTTGAAAGAGTGTATGGATATGTTAAGATTAACTCTTCAAACAACATCAGATGGTGTCATGCTAGACAAAGATCTTTTTAAAAAGTAAAAATTTCTGACAAACATTTAATGGTGATTGCTATGCTATATGGTGGTTTTTATTTTAAAACAAAATTGCATCTTTTAAGGCCAGTGTTTCCTGTATAACTGAAACAAAATCGGGGTTTTATAAACATCAATTGTTTGAAGAACTTGGTGCACATTAAGGTTCTCTTAATACATTGGGGTGATTGTATACTTACTTTGAAACTGCTCTAAGGAAATGCAGCCATGGTTGTTTCCAGTGTACAGCACCTGGAGATTGCATTCAGTTTAAATGGAGAATACTCTTTGTCCTGTCATGGCTGAAATTGAGCGCCAGTTCATCTGAATGTCTTGCAGGCTTTCTCAGCATGGTCTCTCGTTTCTTTCTTTCAAGGTGATTTAGATGACATTATAAAATGAGAGTTTAAGACAGCCTGTATTCCTTAGATTTACAATTCTTCATTTGCTTCTCTCCTCTCTTTAGATGTATTAATACATAGGCTTTTGACTATTTTAATTTTCTTCAAATACTTAAGAACTAAAGATAACTGGAGATTAATGCCTTGATTTTGCTGATTGAGAATATTTATTTTGATTTTCGTATTTGCTTGTTTATTATTTATCTTCATTAATATGTTCCTACTAGTCTGAATTACTTAATGATTTAATGGACAGCATGTTTGTAATGGATCCCAAAGAGGTCAATCGTATTTTAAACTACTAATAAAATGAAAACTAGTATAAAATTGTAAATACTACTCTAAGACATTGGCTTTTTTCAGACTATAGGCTTAGGTTGAAATATCCAAAGAATTCCAGCGTCAGCCTTGCAAATTTATTTGTATGTATATATGTAATTTTATTTATTTTTCTTTTCTTTGGGGGGCTGGATGATATTTGTTCTAGATATCTCCTGGGAATGTCCTGGAATTTTAAGTCATTTGAGGTTTAAGTATTTAACTGAGGTCCTTCAAAGTCTTGGCATGCTATGAAGCACTGCTGCCAGTTTGGGTTTATCTTATCACTACAAGGTTCTTGATTCTGTTAACCTTATAAACTGTAGATTTTAGTTCCATATTGGAATAAGCATTAGGAATTTTGAGTCTTCAGTACTGTTTTATTTGTGTAGAGAAGGAAATAATTTCTAGCTAGCTGTACATTTTTACAGTAAAGTTTATTTTTAGTGTTCATGAGCTTTCTGTGCAAAGGACTTTTTCATTATGGTGCCTTCTGAGGAGTTATTTTGGCATATCTGATAGTGAAATTGTCAGAGAGATGGTAGATAGATCTATTGATAATAGATATGAGGACTTGCTTTGGAATTTAAAGTGAAAGCAGCATCTCACACTTTTTTACACTTTTTTAGTACTGTTTAAATTTTTTTGTGCTTTATAAACACATTGCTATGTTTAATTCTGAAACTAAAAGTAATTTAAATATATTGATTATGAATCCAGGAAACATAATCATAAAATTTGCTACCCGTGAGTATATTAAAAACAACTACCATTATTTTAAACACTAATCCAATCTTTTTTAAAAAATTGATGATTGTAATATAGGCAGTTCCCAACTTGACAAATGCTTTGTTGTGTATATAAGCAGACAGTGGAAAGTCTAAGTCGATAGGCATAAGGATTGCTCTTTTCATCCCTAGAATGAGGTGATTTAAAACCTCTGAATATTAACCTTTTCAGGTCACCTGGAAAGGTGATTCCTGCAGAGAAGTTCTTCCTCTGTTCTCAGAATAATTTTTCCAATTAGCGTTGCCAGAAATAAAACTATTTCACCTCCATGCAGGTAGGAAAAAGATGTTAGAGTGAAATCCATTTTCCCAGAGAAATAATTTATAAAGGTGAACAGATTTGGAGTCAATATATTGATATTTTACCTAAAATACATTGTTGGTTAATATTTGAGGATAATCTGAGAAAGCTATTATGTATGACTTTTTTTTTTTAATGGGAAAATGAGTTCTGAGCATACTGTTTGGAGCATAATCTATTTGAAAGTTGGAGACTGCCTATACCCATCTAGATAGTCAATTGTTTTTAATGCTAATTTATCCTTAAAACTAATAGAAGTAGAAAATTTGTGTTGAAAATGAATGCCATGTTTATTCATGCATTTTTAACCATAGGAGCATTTAGAACTATTTTTGTGTGATCATAATTTTTTGGTGTAACCAAATGGAAGTCTTTACATTTGTATAATGTTTGATTTTGTTTAAAAATTCAGGGTAATTTTACTAGTGAAAAATTATATGTGAGATATTTTGTAAAATATTGACATACATTACAGTTGTTAATCGTAGACGCTAAAGAAGGGGAAAAAAGTAATTATTCCTAGTTTGCAGATGAGAAGACTGAACAAAGCATGAGAAAGATGTGACTTACTGAAAGGAATAAACACTTCCTCCTCAGAGTTCATTTTGTATGACTTCTAACTTTCTAGATTCATGCTACCTAGATTCATATTAAAAAAACTCCAAGAAAAACATTTACTACCTGGAATGCTCATCATTACCCAAGTAGACACTTTTCTTAGTTTTAAGATTACTTTTGTTGGCCACAGTAATTCACCAGTTAAGGCTGTTACCACAGCTTTATCAGCACCTTCTGATTTAAAAAAAAAAAGCAAAACCCTACTTTCACTGACTGTACAGTTTTGTTAATTATAAAGCCTACTTTTAAAAGTGCTGATAATTTTAAATAGTTTAATAGTTAGTAGTAAGTTAATAATTTAAATTCGATTGGCAGTCCTCATATTTTCTCATGTATAATTTCTTAAATAAGGATGTATATTTGATTTGATACAGATACAGTGATTTAAGATCAGGAATTGTCTTAACTTTTTTTTGCTGAAAAATGTATTTTCAGTATATATTTCTTTCAACTCTCGTGTACAAATTGAATTGCTATTTGAAATATATTAAATACTAAGTGAATGGGAAAACTTAATATTTTTTAGATTAACATTGTGAAGCTATCACAAAAACAATTTATCAAAGTTTATTGAAGTAAATACTTGGTATCTTTGGAGTGTCAATTATTTCTGCAGTTATAGTTTAATAATGGAAATTAGAACTATAATTTTTCATGTTGTGTGGGGGCACATCCTTGTCCCTGAAAACAACCTCTTATTTTAAATCATTTTTTTAATTTCATGCTGACCAAGTGAGTATATATTCTGAATTTTCATTAATAGTTAAAATGTGACATCTGGCCTTTAATTTTAATTTGATGTTTTATTTAGAACAACTTGAATTAAAATATTGAGATAGAAAAATTTCTTATTTATCATGGACTAAAAAAGCAAATACTGAGAGTGTCTACTTCATTTCTCCAGTTATAATTAGTGCAAGTTGTATACTTTCAAGTTAGAGTTTTCTCATCTGTAAAGTGGGGAAATTATCCTTCTCAAAGTGCTTATGTTTTGAGGATTAAACAGGATGAATAGTACTTGAAACTAAGTATATTTTTTTAAATGCCAATTTGGAGTGTTTTTCTTTCCCCCAAAGAAGCTGCTAATATAGTGTCATATCACTTATCTGTGAGAAATCTGTTACATAAATGACTTCCCATAGTTAATGCTTTGACTTTAATACTTCACCTGTAAACATTTGGGTTTTTTTTGTCTCTTAAAATCTAGTCCTAAATTGGTAGTATAGCTTGATGCTCATGTCTAGCAAGTTTTCCTTTAGCAATTAAACATTTTATTTCTGAGTTATTGAAACTCTAAAGAAGATGAACCTCAAGTATATGGTTGGCTGTAACCATCTTTAAGGTTACATTAATACATTGATTTTCTGGCTTAAATCCTGTTTAGGACAAAGCAGAATATTAGTTCACATCCTTAGATTTCATTCCCTCCAATCACTTGATTTACCATCTTTTAAATAGTTTTAAACAATGAAACATTTTTATCCTTCAATGTATTACATATCTTATAGTCAGCAAAATAATGTAATTAAACATTTTTAGTGATTCAGATATCATAAACTTGATTATACTATGTTATATTATATTTTATGTAGAATTACTCATTTTTATAAGCATCTTAATAAGTATGTTATTTAAGAGACAGATTAATCTGACTAAACGTTGATTTTATCTCTATTTTTTAGTTTAGAAATGCAAGTTTTTGAAATATAATTTAGGAAAAATATGTTAAAACACAAACTTTAGCTTTTTGTGAAACACTAGTAATAGTTTTATAGAAATAAGGGATATATAAAAAAGAAATAAGGGATATATGTCTGAGGCTACTTAATGGAAAAATAAGTAGAATCTCAACTATGACATATTCAAGTCTGATTGTTGTTAACTAAATGTCATACTGAATGCCTGTCAACTCTCATAGATTTAGAAACTTGTTTTTAGATGGTTTTGTTACTTAACCTGATGGAATGCTCTGTTGCTTTAATCTTTGATAGGATTCTTAGGCAATCTAATTTATTTATTTAACTTGTTCAACAGATTACAGGCAACTACATGAAAGCCTGTTTGAAGGAAATAAAGATAATGTAGGAAGAGTATAATTTATAGGATTTAATTTGTTGTATAAAATCATGAATTTCTCTATTGTTTAAATATTCTCCTGATTAACATTGTTGTTTCCAAGTACTCATATTTGAAGGGCATTCAGTCTTTTTATTTATTTTTTTCACATTCCACAGATGTGTTCAAAGCAACATTGTTTTGTTGACGCAAGCGTTTAGAAGAAAGTTTGTCATTCCTGACTTTATGTCTTTTACCTCTCATATCGATGAGTTATATGAAAGCGCTAAAAAGCAGTCTGGAGGAAAGGTAACATTTTTAATGTGAATATTTTCCTAAACTAATAATCACTTAATAAATTTATCTCAACTTGAGGTGTATAGAGAGTGTGTAGTTTTCTTGTGTTTTGCTAATTAGGAAATTTAAGTTAAATGAGGCCATTGAATTAAAGTGCTTTTAAAATATTTTAAATATTTAATTTTGTTACTTTGGATAAAAAGAAATCTAAGTTTACAAGTTCCTTTTGATTTTCAAATGATTGAGATGGCCTTTTAATCTTTAACTAATAAAATAGTAACTGTTGGGAATTTCTGCAGAATGTTCTCCTTGAACATCGAATGAAATGTTTAAAAAATCATCTAAGTAATAGTACACGCTATTTTATTTCTTCTTCATATTGAAAGACTTTAGATAGTGAAACCCCTCCAGCATGACCCTGATTAAAGAAATTCTCTATTTCTTTCCCTTATAAAAAACTTCAAGTCTTAGTTTTTCTTTTAGACTAAGTTTTTCGAGGAAGAGAAAATGCATTGGAAAACATAGGTGGTGATGGAGACTGAGAGAAATCACTTAGATCTCACCGGTAATCCTCAAGTCTGTTGTGCCCTTAGTTTTTATGAATATTTGAAAGACTACACAGTCACTGAGTGCTATAAAATAGCTATTCATTGGTGGAAGATAAACTGAGATAAATTTTTGGTAGAAGAAAGTGTTTTCTTATATCTGTTAATTTTCAATATTTTGGTTAGGTTGCAGATTATATTCCTCAATTGGCCAAGTTCAGTCCTGATTTGTGGGGTGTATCTGTTTGCACAGTAGACGGACAGAGGTAAGTTTATTTCAAATCCATGAAAACTGTCAGTTATTTGTAAAGTAAGAAGTCAGTTGCAAAACATGCAGGAGTTCATGAACTCCATGAAAGCCATCTTTGGGAAGTGCTCACACTAACAGGTACAGCCACTGACAAATGAGGATGTAGCAGAATTATAAAAAGGATAATGATGAGGGTACTTGAAAGAGAATGATTTGATTTTAAAACCAAGGAATTAAGGAGAGGTCCTTGGAAAAATGTATAAAGTTCTGGAATATTTTTTTTAAGAATGCCTTTTTATTATGCTGTGAATTAGATGTAAAGATATAGTATTGTGTTGTAATTTGGTTTTTTCAGTCAAAAAGAAAAGTAATTTTTTAAAAATTTTTATTGTTATTCAATTACAGTTGTATGCCTTTTCTCCCCATCCCTCCACCCCACTCCAGCTGAACCCACCTCTCTCCCCCACCTCCACCCTCCCCCTTGATTTTGTCCATGTGTCCTTTATAGTAGTTCTTGTAATCCCCTCTCCCCACTGTCCCCTCCCCACTCCCCCTGGCTGTCGTTAGATTGTTCTTAACTTCAATGTCTCTGGTTATATTTTGTTTGCTTTTTTCTTTTGTTGATTATGTTCCAGTTAAAGGTGAGATCATATGGTATTTATCCCTCACCGCCTGGCTTATTTCACTTAGCATAATGCTCTCCAGTTCCATCCATGCTGTTGCAAAGGGTATAAGCTCCTCCTTTCTCTCTGCTGCGTAGAATTCCATTGTGTAAATATACCATAGTTTTGGGATCCACTCATTTGCTGATGGGCACTTAGGTTGCTTCCAGTACTTGGCTATTGTAAATTGTGCTGCTATGAACATTGGGGAGCACAGGTTTTTTTGGATTGGTGTTTCAGGGTTCTTAGGGTATAATCCCAGCAGCAGAATTGCTGGGTCAAAGGGCAGTTCCATTTTTAGTTTTCTGAGGAAATTCCATACTGTTTTCCACAGTGGCGGCACCAGTCTGCATTCCCACCAACAGTGCACTAGGGTTCCCTTTTCTCCGCATCTTCTCCAACATTCATTTGTTGATTTGTTTATGTTGGCCACTCTGACTGGCGTGAGATGGTACCTCATTGTGGTTTTAATTTGCATCTCTCTGATGGCTAGTGATGCTGAGCATCTTTTCATATGTCTCTGGACCCTCCGTATGTCTTCCTTGGAGAAGTGTCTGTTCAAGTCCTTTGCCCATTTTTTAATTGGGTTGTTTTTTTTGTCTTCCTGGAGTGGAGTCTTGTGAGTTCTTTATATGTTTTGGAGGTCAGGCCCTTGTCTGAGGTATCATTGGCAACTATGTTTTCCCATACTGTTGGTTCTCTTTTTATTTTAATGCTGTTTTCTTTAGCCCTGCAGAAGCTTTTTATTTTGATGAGGTCCCATTTGTTTATTCTTTCCTTTATGTCCCTTGCTTTAGGGGATGTGTCTGTGAGGATGTTGCTGCGTGGAATGTCTGAGATTTTCCTGTCAATGTTTTCCTCTAGGACTTTTATGGTGTTATGACTTATATTTAAGTCTTCTATCCATTTTGAGTTTATTTTTGTGTATGGCGTAAGTTGGTGATCGAGTTTCATTTTTTTTGCACATAGCTGTCCAGATCTCCCAACACCATTTGTTGAAGAGGCTGTTTTTGCTCCATTTTATGCTCCTGCCTCCTTTGTCAAATATTAATTGACCGTAAAGACTTGAGTTTATTTCTGGGCTCTCTGTTCTGTTCCATTGGTCTATGTGCCTGTTTTTATGCCAGTACCAGGCTGTTTTGATTACAGTGGCCTTGTAATACAGTTTGATATCAGGTATTGTGATCCCTCCTGCTTTGTTCTTCTTTCTCAAAGTTGCTGTAGCTATTTGGGGTTGTTTATGGTTCCATATGAATTTCTGAAATGTTTGTTCTATATCTGTGAAATATGTCATGGGTACTTTAATAGGGATTGCATTGAATCTATAAATTGCTTTGGGAAGTATGGCCATTTTGATGATGTTAATTCTTCCAATCCATGAGCATGGTACATGCTTCCATTTGTTTGTGTCTTCCTTAATTTCTTTCTTCAGTGTTGTGTAGTTTTCTGAGTACAGGTCTTTTACCTCCTTGGTTAGGTTGATTCCTAGGTACTTTATTTTTCTTGTTGCTATATCAAATGGGATTTTTTTCCTGATTTCTGTTTCTGCAGTTTCGTTGTTGGTATACAGGAATGCCTTTGATTTCTGAGTATTGACTTTGTATCTAGCTGGTTTGCCAAATTCATTTATTAGGTCAAGTAGTTTGTTGGTGGAGTCTATAGGATTTTCCGTGTACACTATCATGTCATCTGCAAACAGTGACAGTTTCATTTCTTCCTTTCCAATCTGGATGCCTTTTCTTTCTTTTTCTTGAAAGTAATATTTTTTTTACTCAAGGATTTAGCTCAGAGGTATAATTTTTCTGTTTTTTTGTTTTGTTTTTTAATGAGGTAATTTTTTAATTAAAATACAACATTTAAAATAAGATCTACAACTCCTAACTGTATACAGATTGATGAATTTAGAGCATAGATATAATTTTACCCTGAATTTTGTTAAAACTACAGATCATTTAGTTTTATAATATTAGGTTTATTTTTCAAGATAATGTCCAAGTAAAGCCTTGTCCTTCCCCCACAAATTTTTAAATTTTGATTTCTTAAATGCCTTTATTCTAATTAATCTTTTGGGGGGTGGGGTTTCTCTAATTACATTCCTTAAGTATTTATAGATAAAAACACAAAAATACACAGTTTAGTCCATTCATTCTTGAGATAAGGAATGTGGGGCCCAGAGATTGTATAATACTGGAAGAGGCTAAATTAGCACCTTGTAGTATATTTTCACTAAATGTTAATCTAATCCATGAACATCTAGTAATAATGATAGGCTTTTATCCTCCCCTGGGAGGATAAGCACTCATTGTGTGTGTGTGTTGAATTAAATGTTGAATGCTATGAAAGGACACATACATGAAACGTGGCTTTATCTTCATGGAGCACATCCCAATAAGCATTCCTGTTTTTGTATTTGGAGGAAATGATTTATTATGTAATGCTTGCTCATGGCTTTTCTCTTAAACATTTTTTGTGTGTAGAGATGATTCCTTTTAGTTTTCTTACCTAGGGAATTTTAAAAGTTGACTTTGAACTAAGGATGTCCAACCTTTTGGCGTCTCTGGGGCACACTGGAAGAAGGGTTGTCTTGGGCCACACATTAGATACACAAACACTATGCTTTAAGTAAATTTATGATTTTGTGTTAGGCCACATTCATAGCCATCCTGGGCTGCAGGTTGGACATCCCTGGGTGCATGTATATTTTTAAATCCAAAGGTAATGGGAAGCCAGGTTTGTTTGTTTTTTTTTAATTCTCATCTGAGGACATTCTTTTTTTCATTGCTTTTAGAGAGGAAGGGAGAGAGAGAAATCATCAATGTGAGAGAGAAGCATCAATTGGTTGCCTCCTGTATGCACCCAGACCAGGGAGCAAACCTGCTACCTAGGCATGTGCCCACCTAACCTTTTGGTTAGGAGATAACGTTTCAACCAACTGAGCCACACCGGCCACGGCAGGGAGACAGGCTTTTTGTCAGGTTTTACAATGATTGTCAAGTTGAAGTTATAGTCTGAATTGGAAATGTTTTATAAAGATGATAGAAAAAATACTATACTTTTGCTATATGTACACATATGTATTTACCTTCTATAATAAGAAGTGAGGTGGCCCTCTGACACCTCTCTGTTAACCACTGTTTCTCCAGGAGTAATTAATAGTGCTTAGTTTTGCTATGAGTTTCATGAGTGCTAGTGTAGTGTGTGGGGTACTGTTGTGGGCACCTGGGATACTTCAGCCACACAAAGATCTCTCCCCTTGTGAAGCTTATGTTATAATGGGCTCAGTGAAGATGTTTTTTATTTTTAAACCTATGCTTTACTTCACTTGCATCCCAATTTGCTACCATGAAGCTTTTTGTTTTGTTTATCTACATGGTGATAATGATTACCAATAGTGCCAGCTATAGTGGTAGCCAGTTAATATGTTGCAGCTGGAATTGTAAGTAGATACGGTTGACAAGATGATATACATATAGAAAGGGTCTCAGAGAATGGTATTGAATCTAAATTGTACTCCATTTAAAAATTAACCATGGTTTAGCCATGGTTAAGGCTATCAGTAAAAAAAGATGGTGACTAATTTTTAAAAGGACCAGTTCATTTTATATGATTGAATACAAGTAGGAGTAAGGAGAGCCATAGTCCCTTGCACTGAGGAAATTTTTCACATTACTTAATTATTTAATTTGGAATTATTTTATTACCTGAGTACTTTGAAGCTTTTGCCTTTATTCATACTATCCCTCTTAAAGTAAACACACTTGTATTTATTTTTTAATATCTCAGTAAACCTGTGGTTGAATTATGGGGAAACCTTTGTAATTGGAATTAACATGTGAAAATAACTCTAGTGAGTGATTCAGTTACTTTTTTTCCAGTTTATCTTAATTAATTTTTAATCTGCTTTTATATAGGCATTCTATTGGAGATACCAAAGTTCCATTTTGTCTTCAGTCCTGTGTAAAACCTTTGAAATATGCCATTGCTGTTAATGATCTTGGAACAGAATATGTACATCGATATGTTGGGAAAGAGCCAAGTGGATTAAGATTCAACAAACTGTTTTTAAATGAAGATGGTAAGAATTACATAAAAGTTGCTTGGAAAAAGAAATATCTTACTTCCTTAGGTAACCTATGTAGTTATTTTTTGCATTTTTTAAAGAAAAGTAAAAGCATTCATACTTTTATTTTTCACAGAATCCTGTGAAACTTATAGAGATGGTTTAATCACCTACTTTTAAAAATGGTTATTTTAGGCATTTCGTACCTCTAGAAAGTAGGATAAGGAGAAATGGGGGCAGGGAGTAAAATTTTCACTTTCTGATCACCTATAGGGCAATATCTTACAGTAAAACCTCACAATGTCTGGTATTTGCTTTAAGATAATTCAGTGGACTGTTGCTGGGAGTGCTGGATGTGATTATTACTATATGTTGGTAATTTTTGAAGCTAAAGGATAGATGCATGAGTGTTCATATGCTATTCTTTCTGCTTTTGTGTATTGTATATATTTGAAAACTTCCATAACAAGTTTTTAGTGGTGGCCCTGGTTGACATAGTGGTTTTGCTTTTTCTGTTTAATAACATTTAATATTTGAAAGAAACATCTTGCATAAAATAGTTGGACAACTAATAAACCTAGTTACTTTATAATCTACAAGAAAAGGGGAGGGCAAAGGTAGTTAGTACTTATAATCTGATAGTTGGTGTTTTAAATCTATATGCCAACCTATGGATTTGTTACTATTTTTTAATCATTCAGGCATATGCTAGGTTCCTCATGTGTGATAAGATAGAATTGAAGAAAGCAAGAGTGAAGGAATTCAGTAGTTGCAGTAATGGTTTGAAGAAATATACTTCTGTATTTTTTCTTTCTGCTGGATAAAAAATGAAATGTGATTTATAGTCATTTTTTAGTGAAGTTATAAGGTACTTTCTTATGTTTCTTTTCCTATTTATTTAAAAGCAATTATATTCTTTTATCTTAATATTTTTGTCCTGATTCTACATTTGTCTTTATGAAGATTACCATAAAGTAGCAACTACAGTAAGCATATTACATGCAGAAATACTTTATTTTTTGAATTTACTGACATCAAGATTTAATATGGAAAGAATAAATATTTTTGTTCTAACAAGATTAAACATTTTACAAGAAAAATTAGTATTTTCCTGAATAAGGTAAAACAGAATAAATAATCTGGGTGGTTTTGGTGAATTGATTGATTTTGAGAACAGTATTTAAAGAGTAAAAATTAAGAAATGTAAGACTTTGAATATGAAGAAGTATTTTAGAAACAAATAAATTGGGCTTGGGGTAAATGAACTTAACCATTGTAAAATATGCATTTATGATTTTAGAAATTATGATTTATTGATACAGTATAAGAAAAATCATGATAAGAACTCAAGCAACTTAGCACTGGTTTATAGTATCTGAAATAGAAAATATAACATGAGATTTTGGCTTTATTCTTTGGCCTTTTCAGTCCTGAGCCAATACCAGGAATTTTGAAGTATGGAAAATTGGAGGCCTCACTATACCATTCCTGAGTTCTGCTTAGGTTCTGTGCTCTAGAGTCCAGTTTTAGACTAGCTCCAGCAAAAAACAATTTATAGGTCTTTTTCATATTTAAAATTTTAAGGGTAGATTTATCATGAAACTATACACGTTTTGTATATACATATGTGACTGTGTGTCTAGCACTAAAATTTAAAAAAACATATTGTCCTAGCTTCATAAAATTATAAGAATATCACTATACTGACTAGTTAAAGAAATTATAGTAGCTACTCTTCTCATATCAGTAGTTTTAAAATACTTTCTAGCATGTAAAGTTTTAATCCTGTGGCACGTAGTTGGCTGATATTTTTCTATTATAAATGAAGAAATAAGTTACTTGATGGAGGTGCCAGTTTGGAAACCACCATCTCCTAGCGAAGTCTTTTTCTACTTTGTAATGGAAATTAGGTTAATCAAAACATTTTTATAGCCTTCTTCCCCTGTATTGTTAACATGTATGGAGGGTGTATATGGGTGTTGATTCTTGGAGTAACTTACCTTGCTAATACAGTGTGATACATGGAAAAAGAAGGCAAACTCAGGCATTGCATACTGCTAATTATAAGTGTGTAATTGACAGAAGCCAAGATGTATATGTTGGTTTATAAGTGTAGCAGGATAGAAAATGTAGAGGAGTTGAATTAATATACGTGAGAATGATAGGAGTGAATTTTATAAAAATAATGAAGTTAGGGTGGTTGTAAATGGTCACTGCAGGATTAAGCCAAATAGGGAAATATTTTAATTTTTATATGGTCATATAAAATTCCAGTATAATACCAAAAATAGAAACATCCATATTAAACTGAACATTAATACTTTTTAACATTTAGTATATATATTAGCTTTGACATACCCTCAATATGAACCATATCTTTTTAAAGTTCATATTCTTAGCAGTTTGAAAATATAATATGGACCTGGGGTGGGGTAGAGGGATGGGGAGAAAAGGCATACAACTGTAATTGCATAACAATAAAAAAAAAAAATTAAAAAAAAAAAATATAAGCCAAAAAAAAAAAAAAAGAAAAGAAAATATAATATGGAAGAACTTTCTGCATGCCTTGGAGCAAGAATAAATGTATAAAATTAGTTTTGTATATTCTAGTTTAAAATATGCCCGTAAAATTTAAATGTTGCTTATGTCCATTTTGTCACTATACTAAGCTAGTATTTGTCATTAAATAGTCGCCTTTATTATTTAAGTTAAGTGTTACTACTGCTGTCATAAATATTTTTAATTAAAAATTCTAAATTAAACCCTTCATTTTTCCCCTCCTTACGGCAGAGCAGGAAAAAAAGGTGGATTTTACAGTCATAAATTTTTGTATGAGGTTTTATACTTCATTAAATGCTGGTGTTGTGTTATAATATCTCTGGTATATTTCCAGGCATTCAGGTGTCTGGCTTTTGAGCCAAAGGTCGAGTGAGCAGTCTCTTAGATCTGAAATTGATCTGTCGTGCCATGAAATGTTTTAGTGTTCTTTGAAAGATCTTGAATGTAGCTTCTGTAGTAATTGCTGAATATTTATGATTTAGAAAATATTAAATGTCCACATTTATGTGGTACCATTTGGAATATACACATTAGCTGCCTCCTAGGCCCATAGAGCAGTGATTTTCAACCTTGTCATTTTATGGCATATGTAAACTAATTACGAAAATTCTGTGGTACACCAAAAAATGTGTTTTTTGCTTACCTGACTAAAAAATAGGTATAAGTTTGATTCATTCACACTGGATGGCTGTTGTTGTGTTGGCTGTTGTCATTTTATTTGACGATCTAAGGGAAAAGAGGTCAGTGCCCCTGGCTAAATAGTCGGGTATTGCGTGTTCTAAAAATTCTTGTGGCGCACATATTGAAAATCACTACACTAGAGTATAAACCTGATAATGTCAAAAAAAAGAAGAAGAAGAAGAAAGGACAGATACATGAATATCTACACAATAACAAGATAAACTAATTTAGCACAGCTGGATTTTCATATCCTACTCTCTGTCTGCATGTGGTTTTTCTTTTCGGTAGGTAAAATTTTTTTTAAAAAAATGTTTGTTTCTTTGCTTACTCTTGCCATGTACTCTTCTTATGTGACAGTAATTGCTCTCATTGCATGTGATCTCAGAGAAAGCAAACTTTTCTTAGTATAATTTGGTATAGGAGAAATCTTGATTGTAACACTAAGATATTATACTAAATTTTATTTTAACTTTTGGAACTAGTTATTATAATGGGGAATCCAAACTGTATAGGGTTTAAAGCATAGCTATTTAGGGAAACTATTAGACTGTCAGTTACCCAATTTTTTGTCCTTATTGATTTTTTTTTAATTAAAGATTTTTTTATTTTATTTTTTTAGAGAGAGGGTAAGGGAGGGAGAAAGAGAAGGAGAGAAACATCAATGTGTGGTTGCTTCTTGTGTCAACCAAGGACCTGGCCTGCAACCCAGGCATGTGCCCTGACTGGGAATCAAACCAGTGGCTGGCACTCAGTCTGCTAAGACACACCAGCCATGGCTGTTTTTTTTTTTTAATTAAAAATTTTAACAGCTTCTTTGAGATACATATTCTGGGACAGTCCTATAGCATATAATTTACCTGTTTAAAGTGTTAAATTCAATGGCTTTTATTATATTCATAGAGTTGGGCAACCATCACCACAATCAATTTTGGGACATTTTTGTCACCCTAAAAAGATACCCCACACCAATCAGCAGTTAGTACCCATTTCTCTTCTACTCCTGGCAACTAGTAATCTACTTTTTGTCTCTATAGATTTTACCTATTCTAGACATTTCATATAAATGAAATCATGTATTTTGTCTTTTATGACTAGTCTATTTTACTTAGCATGTTTTTAAGATGCTTTCAAATTATAACATGTATCAGTCCTTCATTTTTTTAAATCATTGACAAGTATGCCATTGTATAGATAATAATACTACATTTTGTTTATCCATTTTATCAGCATGTTTGGGTTTTTCACTTTTTGGCTATTACCAATAATACTCCTATGAACATTTGTGTACAAGTATTTATGTGCCTATATATTTTTACTTCTCTTTTTCATATACCTGGGAGAGGGATTGGTGGGCCGAATGGTAACCCTTTATTTAACAGTTGGAAAATCTGCCCAGCTATTTTCCAGAGCTCAGAGTTGTTTAGCCATAAGCTCACATCTCAGAAGGTTACTTGCTTAAAATTCAAATAGACTAATAATGTAGGAATAACTTAATTCTGCTAGATTTGTCAAATTAGATAAGACTTTCTTTTTCCCAAAGAAATTAATCACTACCAGAAACAGATAAATTAGGAATTGTGTTCAAATAAATGTTTTTGGTGCCCTGAGAGCTTTTTGTTTGGCATTTGTGCCATATCATGAGTAAAAATGTAATCAATTGAGATTTGAAATTCTATTGGGCTGGCCAAGAAGTCCATATGATTTTTTCCATAAAATAAAAAGCACATTTTTCATTTTCACCAGTAACTTTATTGATTTGGATATTTTGAGTACGTTGGCTATCTCCAGCATGGTAGAACTTTGTTCTCAGTTAATGTCTCAGTTTGATCACTATCAACTTCAGCTGGTCTACCTGACCATGGAGCATCATCCAGTGAGAAATCTCCAGCATGAAACTTCCAAACCATTTTTGACAGGGTCGATCAGTCACTGCATCTCTTCCATACACTGGACAAATCTTTTTTTGTGTTTCAGTTGTATATTTACCTTTCTTGAAATAATAAAGCATAATATGCCAACAATGATGCATATTTTCTTCCATTTCAGTATTAAAATGGCTACACAAAAATTCACCAATTTTGATTTTTTTTTAATGCAATCTGATAAGACAGCCGTCGTAATACAATCTAACAAAATTGTTTCAAATGAAGTTAAAGACAGCTGAGTGCCACTAGAGCCATTGTACAGAAAAAACCAAACAAACTTTTTGGCAAACCCAATATTTTTTCTAAGAATTTATAAGTATGTGTAGCATTTATTAGTGGTTGTGTTTTCTTTTTCTGCCTATGTATATGTATATACATAAACACAAAAATTAAATACTTAAATAAAGCAACATTAGGTTTGCACTAGATGTGCTTTTTCCAAGGTGATTTTTAATAGTAATGTTATTTGAGTGCTTAAGGATGTGCTGGGAACTTTCTCAGTATTTCATGTGTTTTTTTAATTTATTCAAGCATTATTATTTTTTCTTTCATTTTATTTTTTAAATACTGTTTTATTTTTCAAGTATGTTTGATGTACAATATAATAGTTAGAGGTGTACATCCAGTGATTAGGCATTTATATGTATAACTTAACAAACTGATCACCTCAATAAATCTAGTACCCATCTGACACCAAGCATAGTTATTACAGTATTATTGACTATATTCCCTATGCTATACTTTACATCCCCATGACTATTCTGTAACTACCAATTTGTATTTCTTAATCCCTTCACCTTTTTCTCCCGTCCTCCCAACCTCCCATCTGGCAACTGTCAAAATGTTCTCTGTATCTAAGATGAGTTGTTTCCATTCTGCTTATTTTGTTTTTTTTAGATTTCACATATAAGTGAAATCATGGGCATTTGTCTTTCTCTGTCTGACTTATTTCACTTAACACAATACCCTAATGGTCCATCCATGTTATTGCAGGTGGCAAGATTTTATTCTTTTTATGTCTGAGTTCATATTTCATTATGTGTGTACATACATGCCACTTGTTTATCCATTAATCTATTGAATGATGCTTAAGTTCTTTCATGTCTTGGCTACTGTAAATAATGCTGCAGTGAACATATACACGTGTCTTTTCGATTTAGTGTTTAGGGTTTCATCAGGTAAATGCCCAGAAGTGGAATTGCTGGGTCTTTTTTTTTTTTTTTTGTCTCTTTTTATAGTCTTTGTTTTAAAGTCTATTTTGTGTGGTGAAAGTATTGCTATGCTATCCAGGCTTTTTTTCCTTTCGTCTCCTTTTTCACGAAGTATCTTTTTTCATCCTTTCAGTCAGTGTGAGTCCTTTGACTGAAATGAGTCTCTTGTAGATAGCATATATAAGGGTCTTGTTTTGTTATCCATTTAGCCACTCTGTCTTTTCATTGGAGCATTTAATGCATTTGCATTTAAAATAATTGTTAATACAGATATATTTATTGCCATTTTATTATTCATATTTTTTTTCTTATGAAAGAAGACCCTTTGCCATTTCTTGTAATGCTCATTTGGTGGTGATGAACTCCTTTACTTTTTATCTGAGAAGCTCTTTATGTGTTTTTCAATTTTAAATGATAGCTTTGATGGGTAGAGTAATCTTTGTTGTAGGTCCTTTATTTCATCACTTTGAATATTTCTTGCCAGTCACTTTTGGCCTTCAAAGTTTCTGTTGAGAAATCAGCTGACAGGCTTATGGGGGCTCACTTTTAGGTAACTGTCTTTCTCTTGCTGCTTTAAAGATTCTCTCTTTGTCTTTAACCTTTGTACTTTAATTAAGATGTGCCTTGTTATAGGTATTTTGGGTATATCATCACCAGGTTGGGGAAGTTTTCAGTCATTATTACTTCAAATAGGTTCTCAATCTCTTGCTGTGTCTCTTCTCCTGGTACTCTTTACACTTGTTACAGTTACTGCACTTCATGTTGCCCTAAGCGTCCCTTAAACTATCCTTATTTAAAATTTTTTTTTTCTTTTTGCTGCTCTTACTGGGTGTGTTCTTCTACCTTCTCTTCCAAATCTCTGATTTGATCCTCTGCTTCATCTAATCTGTTAATTCCTCCTAGTACATTCTTCACTTCAGTTATTATAGTCTTCATTTCTTATTGCTTCTTTTCTGTGGTTTCTGTGTCCTTTTTTAATGCTGTTGAAGTTCTCACCAAGTTTAAGAATGCCTTGGGCATTCTTAAAGCCATTGTTTTGAACTCTGTATCTGGTAGTTTGTTTGCCTTAATTTCATTCAGTTCTTTTTTCAAAGATTTCTCTTGTTCTTTCATTTGGAGCATTTTCTATGTCTCCCAGTCTTGTTAGGGTGTCTTTATGTAGTAGGCGTCCTGTAGGGCCCAGTGGCTCATCTCCCTGGCCAGTCAAGCCAGGCAATCCAGACTCACTCTCCCCCCACCCCCTTAATGTGGGCTGTTTGCACCCTCCTGTTGTAATTGAGTCTTGATTGCTGTTGGTGTGTCAATGGGAGGAATTGACCCTCAGGCCAATTGGCTAAGGGGACCATCAGTTATAGTTATAGCGAATTTGCTGCTATGCAGGGGCCAGCCCCACAGAGCAGGACTTGCTTCATTTGGGGCTCCTGGTACTGGCTTAGTCACTTGTGGAGGTGGTTGGGTGGTCTCTGGCATGGTCTGAAGTTGGCCACTGGGTCTAGCTTTGAGGCCCCACGGGAGGTGCAGGCCAAGATGAGCTTCTGCCTATTCCTTGGCTGAGGCCACCTATCATGAACTACAAAGTGATGTGCTGCTGCTTATGCTGGGCTTGGAGGTGTCCATGAGTAGCCAAGCTGTGAATGTAGTCTGCCTACCACTAGTGGTGTGCCTGGGATACTTAGCTAAAGGTATGTGACATGCTGAAGCCAGATGGTGCTTCTTTGGGGTTTGTGAACCTTTGAGAGAATTTAGGAAAGTCCACAACATGAGCCAAGCGAGGCCATTTGTATGGAAAAGCAGTAGCGATCTGGAAGTGACTTGGGTGGGCCTGCAAGTTGGGTGGGACAGAGTCTCAGGGACTCACCAACATGGGGTGAACAGTGATAATCAGGTTGACCGAGACTCAGATATGGTGCCTGCCAGTACCTGCAATGGGAGGGCTCAGCAAAGGACTAGTGGCTTCTTTCCAGCACTTCTGTTGGTGAGAAAGGTTCCCTTCTAGCCTTTGCCCCAAAGCCGGACAATTTATTTCTTCCCTGTATGTCCCTGGTGCCTTTTGAGCTGCTGCCCCAGCACTGGAGGTCCGAGTGAGTGAGTCTAAGTAAGCCTGCGTGCAGGTCCTTTAAGAGGAACTGCCTGGGATTCCAGCAGCCTCTGTTTTAGCTATAATCTCCACTGGTTTTCACAGCCAGAAGTTACAGGGATTTCTCTCCCTGGCACTGGAACCCTGGGCTGGGGAGCTTGGTGTGTGGGTGGGCCCCTTCGATTTTTGAGGCACCTCTGAAGCTGAAATAGCCCTCCTGATTTTTAACCTCCACATGTGGGTGTGGGGACCAGCCAGTTCAAGTCTCCACTCCTCCTAGCAGTCTCAATTTGGCTTCTTGACCTGTATATCCTTAGTTATAGGACTTCTGCTCAGCTAGATTTCAGGCAGTTCTCACTAATGGCTGTACTATAGTTTAGTTTTAATTTTGATCTGATCATTTGGAGGATGCCAGTACCATTTACCTACTCTGCCATCTTGACCAGAATTCTCTATTTAAGGATTATGACTAACTCAGGTATTGGTGCTATTACTACTCCTAGTTTACAGATGGGAAAATTGAGGCTCAGTGAAGATTAGTTATTTGCCCATGGTCAAATAGCTAATAAAAGGCAGAATTAGGAAATTTGAATATGCTCTTACACCACTAATTACTGCCTTTCTGTACATGAATCTTTGTTTGCCTATATAATAATTATAGCAGCTTCCTGGAGGTGTATTACTGGTTTGATATGCAAGTGAGTTTAAATGTATTCCTCCAAACTCCTTCCCCCACTCCCAAAAGAACTGTAACAATGGCTTATATAAAGATATAAATATATCTTCATGGGAAGAACCTGTGTGTCGCCGAAAATGCTATCAGGTATTTGAAATAATGCTATTGCTTTTATATGTTACAGATAAGCCACATAATCCTATGGTAAATGCTGGAGCAATTGTTGTGACTTCATTAATAAAGGTAAAATGTTGACATTTCCTTTTAACCTAGTAAATTTTTTAATAACTAAGGCATAAAGGTGGATTTTGAATTATATAGAACTGTAAAAAGTTTTCTTTTGGTGTTAAAAAATTAGTCTTATGGTGTAAGATTAAGATATTTATTTTTATATAAATAAATGATGTAATTTCAAGGGCAAAATTAAAAACAGATGACTCATTGTAAATTTCAACAGTTACTCTTGACCAGAGGATCTGGCAAAAATTCAAAAAGAAGTCTCTACTAAACAATAGGCACAGAAGTTTTTCTTTTTTAAAAGTTTAGATTTTTCTTTCTCTTCCTTTTGGCTCTTTTAGAATGAACAGATGTAAACAGTTAAAAACATTTACTGTTTAATATTTGTCATCAACATATGTAGGAACAGGTTGTTCTGGTACTTTGTGTTAAAACAAAGTACATTTACCCTTGAATATTTCAAGCCTTTTATATTTTCATAAACTTTAATTATGATTTTCACTTGAATTCGTTTTATTTGTTTTACTTCAGTCATATAATAACTAAAATAAAAAGGACTTACTCCAATTATTTATATTATTTTTCCTATGCTTTGGTTTACATTGTATATTTTGGATTTTTTTTTAAGTGCCTGGTTTGCCTTAATAATTGGAAGCTCTAATGTTTGAAATAAGTATTTGAAAATGGTTCTGTTGTGTGATGCTATTTAGATTTGAATTTCTAATTATTAATTTTCGTTATATTCAAGTAAATTTTATTTTCATTTGAAACATTTATATACTTTCCTTAGTAAATCTGTGCCTGTTTATTCCAAGCTTGAAAAAAAAATTCATGGCTTTGTAGATACATTACTGAGGATGGGATATCCTGGTTAGACAGAGAATGTTTGAATATAAATTATGCCCTTGGCCCAACTAATACAAATTCATTTACTTTATATACTATAATCCTCTGCTAATTTTCATGAATTTTATATGTTCATAAGAAACTACCTTTAAAGTAGAAGACTACTATCTTAAGAATATATGTGTTTAGCTGTTATTTTATGGAAAATGCTTCAAAACTATTGGCCCATTTTATCCCTGTAACTCTAGTAAGGTAAATATTATAGCCAAGTATTATATTTTAATGTAACTAATTTTAATAAGCTATAGAAATTTTCATTTTATCCATTATAGTATCTAGTTATTTATGATTTTTACATAAAAATTGTCAGTTTGAGGTAAAAATAAACTAATTGTTTATTGTAGAAAATTAGAATATGAATATGTGCTAGGCATAGTCCTGCCTTCAAGTGGCTTACATGATAGTGTGGAGTATATACAAGTACATGGGCCCTTACAGTGAAGTGCAATAAATACTGCAATAAGAGAAAAGTTTTATTAATAATTGTTAGATTTGAACAAATAACTTGGAGATAAGCAAAGTTACACTAATACAATGTATGTGTTAATAATGCTTGATGAAAAAACTATGAGAATGTTCAGAACCATTTTTACATTTTCCCAGAAAAAATGTTCACATACCATGATTTTATATAAATTTTTGGCAGTTCCCAGACCCTTGAAGTCAGTCCATGGATACTAGTTTAAGAACTCTTACACTGGAGAAAGATTAACATGACACAATAGTATTTTCAAGAAAGGGCATATGTAAATGATTAATAGAAGCCTTCTTCAACTGCATGCAGTCAAAACCATCTTCTGTTTAATGATTTATGTGTTTAATATACAACACTGAAATACTGCATGTGGGAAATGCATGTCTGGTCATATCACACTGTCACTTCATTGGTTTTACTTACCATCTTCATTCACAATCTATAACTGTACATTGAGCCGTATTAGTGTGAGCACTTAGAAATTTAAAAAAACATCACAAGTGTGGTTCAGTGTTCAACAGTGCAAAAACTTAACTGAGTCATCCTTGTATTTACAAATTTGATCAGTGATTCTAAATTTACAAAAGTTTGAAATTTACTGGAAATGAGGCTTTGGGGTATGTATGGTTCATATTTAAGGTTACTTTCTTTGCATTTTTATTTTGATTTGTTTCTAGAAGGTGTTTTCATAGGGTTTCTGTGTGTGCGTGTGTGTATCTAAATCTTAGAGGGGTAAGCCTGACAGACCTCTGTAGAACTGACTGCCCCAGTGTATCAATATAATACTGTTCTTACACACTTAAAAAAGAATTCACAACTCTTATAATTAATTGTATGTGATCTCTGCAAGTTATATGATCACATCATATTTATGAATTGGTAATTGAAATGGAGGTAATCTGTGGCTGAAAGGGTCTTCAAGGCCAGCCCTCTCAAGTTTATATAGGTTCTAACTGTAGCAGAATCGGGCTTGAGGTAAATCTGATTTTTCTGTTTGCTGTTTCTCTTAATTACATATTGACTTTACCTGGCATGGTTATATTGTCCAAGAAGCAGAAATTTTATTTTCTGAATTTTTAATGTATACAAAACATACAAATTTATTGACTTAAGAGTCACATCTAATTTTTGGTGGTGCATATAGATGTTCTTGAGACTTAGTGGGTACTTAGTATCCGTAAGACCCAGGCCTTTTCTCAAAGAGCTTGCATTGACTACCCACAGTTTGGGTATTTTACCATGGCTACTGGATATGAATTCTCTTTTTTTAGCTCTTTTAGTTAATGACCTTAAAGCTTTATTTTTCTTTCAAAATTCAAGACTTTAGTATGGTGCTATTAAAATATTCTCTCTATGTTACTTCCCCTCCCACACACAAAGAATTAAGTAGAGTCTTTAGTAAGACTCATTATATTATAATTTTGTAGTATTGATATTTTCTCCTTGTAGGATTGGTGGTGATCCTCAGGAAATGGGGGAAGAGGCAGAGCAAATGCTCAAAAGGATTAGCAGATTGTGGAAAAAAGGAGGATTTGGACAGAAGGAACCTGTTGCATAAATTCTTAACTACTAATCTTATAGGAAACCACCAATATTTAAAAATTTAAACAAAGCTACATAGGTAAATACCTTAATAAAAGAAATGCCATTTTGTACATAAAATGCACATAATTAAAAAAAACATGAAGGTACTATACTTTTTCTCTATGGTAGCTACTAAATTTAAAGGAATACTTTTTGATGCAGTTGTTTTATTTCATGATGATAATGTGGTTGCTTGATTTAAAGGAAAGAGGAAAAATAAATTTGAAAGGAGCACAGTTATTCTGGATGAAATAGCAGTATCCTTGTGTAATTTTTTTCTTTGGTAAAAATTCCACTAGTTTCAGTTTAAAAGTTAGGTCTGGTGATAATTTGAGCATTAGGGTATGAAAATGAGGACAGCATATTACAAGATTATTGCCACTCTTCTGCTTTTTTATTTTATTTTTTTAAGATTTTATTTTATTTTTTATAGACAGAGGGGAAGGGAGGGAGAGAACCATCAATGTGTGGTTGCCTCTCACACAACCCCTACTGGGTTCCTGGCTGGCAACCCAGGCAAATGCCCTGACTGGGAATCAAATCAGCAACTCTTTGGTTCGAAGGCCTGCACTCAAATCTACTGAGCTTCACCAGCCAGGGCTTCTGCTTTTTTTTTTTTTTTTTATTTTAAAAGTAAAGAAGTTAAAGTTACATTGTCCTCATTGTTTAGGTACATCTCTTCTAGTGGTAGTTTCCAGTTTTTGTCACTTGAAGTTGTTCGATTTTTTGTAAATCAGAAGTATTTTTTAATTTTAAAAAATCATAGTTTTTTCCTTCTGTCTCTTAAAACAATTTAATCATGGTCCATGAAAATCAAGACAAATTTAATATGTATGTAATGCTCAGCTTGGTTATCTTAGCCAATAACCTGTCAGTCTTGCTTGTAAGCCACATTTTTAAGGTAGTTTGTTGCTCTGGGGAACAGTGGATGATGCCTTGGACTTGCTGGTATTCATAAGAAAGGATTATATTGGTTTATTCACTTCATGTTTATATCAGTTGATGTATTTGAGGTTTCTTTTAAATGAAATTAGATAATTTCTTGCCAACAGAATTCACTTTCCTCTTGTTTTATTTTTATGGTTAATCTATGAAAAAAATTAGATTTTGAATGTTATTTTTTTACCTGTAGTATTTATTGTAATTCTCCAAGTACTTACTTTTAGTTTTAAAGCATTTTTTGTCAAGATTAAACTGAGAATATTTTATCAAATTTTCAGTTACTTCTTTTTTCCTCTTTTATGCCTCTTTTCTCTACCATCTCTAATTGTCAACTGGCTTTTACATCTCCATCCTATATGAATGGAATCGAGTGATTTGCATATAAAAACTGATTAATACAGTGACTTTAGTCATTTTTATATTAAATTTATCCCTGTTAATGATATTTTCACCTGTTAAAATGTGTAATACATGGTTCAATTTGAGTGTGTTGTAAAAACAGGTTGTTAAAAATACTCTGATAATATAGTTATATTTTTTATTAGCCAGTGTTAAAACTCTCTGCCTCTTTATCAAATTTTATTCATAAAGTTTTCTTTAAAGGAATGTAAGTTTTTTAATTTGGTAGGTACATTTATAGAAAATAAATATATATAATTTTCTAATCTCAGGGTCTGATTGCTACTCTTTTCAAATAAGCCACATGCTTTGCTTTTTAAAAGTCATTAGAAATTTGGTAAATATATTTTGTCTATTTTATTTTTAAAAAGTTTTTCTGCTATATCTACTGTAACTTTTTCAATATTAAAATAACACTATATATTAATGCTGCAGAGTGATTTAAAGCTGGGATAAACATACATCCCGAGGTATAGGATTTATTTTTCCCAGGAGAAAAAGTGGCATTTGTAGTTTTAGACTATCAGTTTCCAAATCTCAGTTTTCATATATGCATATTTTAAAGCTAATCTACCTTTGGTCCAGATTTCCTCCCATTTTCCAGAAAAAAGCCATACCTCTCACATGTCCCAAATTTTACTGTGGTGCATTGTTTCGGGTTCTAAAACCTCTTGGGCGCCAACAAAAGAGAACATTTTGAAATAGTGGAGTCCGTGATATTGAGGATGTGAGTCACTGTAATGACTGGGAACAGGTCCTCCTGTATACCAGGTTGTTTTCAGTTCTTTGGTTTCAGCAAAATGGAAAAAGGATTTAATCAAGTTGCTACTTTTAGTGTCAGCCTTAAGCATAATTTTTGAGGATTACTGTGACTTTTGTATATAATTAAGTAGATGTGTAAAATACTGAGTGACATTGCTGATAATAAGACCTTTTCTATTTCCATCTATTCATCTATTGTCAGCAGTATTTCTCAACTTGTACATTGTAAAAATTTAATATAGTGAGAGAACTATACTCATTCTAGTGATAGAAAATACTTATTGATACATGACCTAACTAAAAATCAATTACCGTTTTAAGGAGGAAGAAAATATTCTTAAGGAACAATTTTGTAAATTAGCCTGAGAAATTACTAGCAATTTTTTTTACTTTAATGTTACATGAAAATTTGCAAATATACACAAAATAGAGTAGTATAACCAGCCCCCATGTACCTATTCCCATCTTTACTTTTCACATTTGTTTCTTCACACTGCTGCACCTTGCTACTTGATAATTATGATGGATTTTTTTTTACAGTTCATATTTTTTTTGTTTGGAGGGTATTTATTCTAGTTTATTTTGTATGTGTATTTTTCCCTAACATCTTTGCAAATAAACTTTATGCAGTAACTTTCAAAATTAAAATAACATGACTTATTATAATGATTGTTAGATTCCGTATATCCCTGAGGTACATGCTGGGGCAAATATATTTATAGAATTAAATGCTATTTCCAGGATAGATAATAGGAACAAACAATCAAGTGCTTTTACATTTAAATGGGGAAGTTTTGGAGAGACTTGAGTCAACATAATCATTCCAATAATTTTGTTTTGCCTAGAACATTTTAAGTAGCTTACCCAAATTTGTATGATAGGCATTGGTAAATATCAATGGTTTCTTTAAAAACAGCATAGAAGCAAAACTTACTCATATTCGAATTTAGTAAGCTACAAGCTACAAAGAACATGAATGTGACCATAGTCTAGAATTGAAACAGTTTTTGTTTTTTATTACACAGGACAGCTAAATAGAGAAACCTTTATTAATTTTAGGGCACAGTTTAGGTCAGATAATGAAAGTTCAATATAACTTGTTTTACATTGATTAATTGTATAACCAATAATTATTCATGTGACATCACAATGCAAATGCTGACATCCTTTTCCAAAAGAGTTGTTTTTTTTCTTTTGTGCTTTTTCAAAGGTTGAAAAGGTTTTTGTGGTTTAAATGTTGTTACATATTTTACAGCATTAGGATCTATGGAATATTTTGACAACTGCAACAGTTCAATGAAGTTGGTAATTTCTTCTTTTAATTATTTTTCATTGAACAGCTTTGGAGTTACATTTCTACATTTTGATTTCTGGTGTATTATAAGGAAAGAAAATGTAAAATATGTCCAAGGATGCTTTAGAGAAAATATATAATGATTATAATATAGCTGTAGCTAAATTGTCCTTATCTTGCTTAAGCTTTGTTAATACCTAATGTTGATGAAATAGTGTGGTATTCTTTCCAGCAACTGATTGTGTGATTGCACATACTTTCCTTAAATAAGTTGATTTGTAAGGTTTCACAGACTATCAGCCACATTCTAATACACTTACAAAGTGGAGAATGAACTTGGCTTTATTCAATCAAATAATACTCTGATAGAGGTTTCCCCCCATAATAAAATTTTGAATGTAATGTTTTTGATTTTTTGAGGGTAAAGTTAAAATTTTTCATTTTTAAAACTATAGTTTTGAAATTATTTTATTTTAAACCTGTTTTAAAAATTAGAGATGTATTGTTTCTCTTGGGTGCATATCACCGATTAATACGTTTGATTTCAGATCTACAACTTACTGCTTTGTAAACTTCGCTGAGGTAAAATGAAACCATTTGGCTACTTGAACTGATCTACATTACATAGGTTTTGCCTACTGACATTTGCAGTAGCTAACATGTCAGAAATAGAAGTGATGAAACAATACATCTTCCATATTCTGAATTGGAATAATGCTAAATGCAAATGTAGTTATTTTTAGAGACTATGAAATGTTTTTTTTTTTAGTTTAAGTTGTGTTCTGTAACAAGTGATATATTAAAACTAGAACTTTATAGTAAAATTATCCAAGAATATTTGCATATAATAGAATTATAAAAGATTAATTTTGCAACATAACTCATTTTTCTAACTCTAATACTGGTGTAAGGTTATTTTAAAATATTAGTAAGTTCTTAATTTAAACCATAATATATATATATATTAATTTTTTTCTAAGGGTAAAACTTTATTTTAAGTTGTTTTAACTATGAAATTAAATATATAACATTTTCTAGCAGATTATCTGTTGTCCTGAAAGATAAGGGGATTTGGAGTAACTTGTATTTAAAATTCTGTAACTTTGGATCGGGTAAAGTTATACTTAAAATAAAGCATTCCCTTTGTAATTCAGATCCATTCTCAACATATGGGTATTAATGAAAAATATGTATATAGTTTATGTAAATATTAAGTTACTTTAGAAGTATTTACTAGATTTTAAAGTACTAATGTGCAGTATATTAATTGATGTGCAGTATATTAATGTGCAGTATATTAATGATAGTTTGAAATTTTGATATTTATTCATTTAAAACTTAACTGTGATGGTGCCTTTATTAATGTTTTTATGTCTCATTTCTTTGCAGCAAGGAGTGAATAATGCTGAAAAATTTGACTATGTAAGTGCAATATAGAATTCAGTTTTCGTGCTACATTATATATTTCTTATTTGATACTGATACTTTTTATTTTGCTTTATAGGTGATGCAGTTTTTGAATAAGATGGCTGGTAATGAATATGTTGGATTCAGTAATGCAACGTGAGTCTGCTTTATGACTTAGGTTTCTATAATGGGTCGTTCCTCTTTAAAGAATCTAGATTATAGAATTTTATTTTAAATACTGCTTTGTTACTCCATTTATATGCACACATTGTGTTTAGAATTAACCTATTCTCCCTTGTTAGTTCTAGGTCTTACTTCAGTGCATAAATTCTAACTTAAAATTTGGTCATTAGAAGGAAATGATTTCTAAATTACCTGGGGTGGTAGGAGGGCACACTTAAAATGCTTTATGTATTTTTTGATAAACTTCTTGTGGGTAATAGAATTAGAAGGGGCCCCCAAGTTTACTTCAAGTAAGTAGCACTTAATTTTATGTGCATCTATAATACCTGTCTTACCTCTCATCTTAATCTCTCTATGCCTGGCTAACTTGATTTTTATACCAATTTTTTACTATGAAATTTTGAAGTTTACAGGAAAGTTAAAAGAACAAGTATCTGGATATCTTTCACTTATTTTTCTCATTAATATTTTGTCTCATTTGCTTTTTATCAGCCTATCTAGACAGTTAAAAATATATGTATCTCTACATACACATATATACATGTATGTGTGTGGTTTTTTTCCTGAACTGTTTGAAATTAAGTTGTAGATATCATGGCACTTCATTCTTAAATAACTCAGCACAGGTATCCTAAGAATAAGGGCATGCTCCTACATAACTGTTAGTATAATACCAGCAACCCCCCTTTTTTTTTGAGGGAAATGTGTCTTAATTTGAACATGCTATGATTATCTATGGAGATAACACAAAAGTCTATAGCCATTGGAAAAAATAGGAGATTAGGAAGGTGGCTAGACATAAAATGGACATAAAAAGTTAATATCTAAAAATGTATACTAGAAAAAATCTGTAACTTACTTTGGAACAAAGCTAAGAAATAATTTGTAAAACCATACACAGAAATCCTGCTCACACAAAGACCTTGAAGAAAGACAAAATACATGAATGGATATCCTGTGTTCATAAATAGGGAAACTTAATCGCATGAAAATATAAATCCTTTCCAAATAGATCTCTAGCTTCAATGTAATTCCCTTCAGAATTACAACAGGGTTTTCATGAACTTGACCTGAATTCTAACATACATAGAGAAAATCAAAGGACTGAGAATATCTGTGAATATTTTAAAGACGAATAAGGGAGAGGAAGATTTGCCTACAGGTGTGGAGTCTTATTGTGAAGCTGTAGTAATTAAGAAAGACTGTGTGATGATGGAAGGAGACTTGACTTGGGGTGGTGAACACAGTTCAATATATAGGTGATGTATTACAGAATTTTGTACCCCTGAATCCTATAATTTTATTAACCAATGTTAATCTCTGTGGGACAGCTTAGAGAACCCAGAAACCAAACCATAGTTGAATGACCAGTTGATAAGTGACAGATGTGAGGTAAAACATCATTAGTTGGAGGAGGGACTATTCAAGAAATGGAACTAGAAAAGCTGGTTGTCTGTTTATTTTCTTCTCTATGGGAAATGGAAGACCAGCTTTTCCAGTTCCAGCAACACTCTTTAATTAAGAGTATTAACATTAATTTAAAAATGCGATGTTAATCAATATATAAATGTCCCCAAATTTCCTCCAAATATGTATTATGGCCTTTTCTTCCTCTAGGAACTAATCAAGGTTTCTTTTGTCTTTGAAAGTACAACAGCCCCCCTGCCTTAGTCCCTTGCTTTTAAAAATATTTGTTAAATGGCTTCTTGAGAAGTATGCCAACTAGTTGTTTTCTAGAGAAGGAATTAACTTTTGCTGTAAAGGACCAGAGAGTAAATATTTTGGTCTTGTATTCTCTGTTAGAACTACTCAGGACCAGAGAGTAAATATTTTGGTCTTGTATTCTCTGTTACAACTACTCAGGACCAGAGAGTAAATATTTTGGTCTTGTATTCTCTGTTACAACTACTCAGTTCTACTGTTTTGGTAGGAAAGTAGCCCTAGACAATATGAGGCTTTGTTCCAAAAACCTTATTTATAAAAACAGGCAGCAGGTTGGATCTGGCACAGGAGCTATAATGGATATTCCCTATTTTTAATAGGTCTGGTTGTTTCCTTTTGATTAGATAAAGCTTAAACACTTTTGGAATGAATAATAATTAGATGATGCTTTGTATGTTTCAGAGAGCAAAAATTGTCAGGTTGTCTGCCTTACCAACTTTTATTTGTCGGCCGAAGTATCTTTCCCAGGAAGTTTTTCAGTAATCTCATCTTGCCCTTCTTCTGTGCTCTCATATTACCGTATTTTATTCAACTTATTCTATCTGTCTTTGCCCCAACATCACCATCAGACTCTGTCCTCCTGAAGACTTAGAGTGTCTTCCAATTCATTTCTGTAATCCTGTTACCTGGCGGGTATTAGGCACTTGATAGAGTGTTTGGTAAACAGAACTATGTGCTAGGGACTGATAATTGTTCAGCGGTTAGTCCTTTATTTATAAAGTTCCTTTTTTCAGGAGCTTTCTGGACACTTGTAGGTTGAGCTCTCAAATAATATTCAAATTTGTGGAATTAAATCTGAGTCAAAACTCACTCTCTTTCTTCCAAAGCTACTCTTTGTTCTAGGGATCTTCTTGTCTATTGATAACACCATTCTTTCTGTAGACTTTGTTAGATACCTAGGCTGTGTAACAGACGCCACACTGTTCTCTATTTTTTCCCATCTTGTCTGAAGACTTGCTCAACTCCTCTCATGTTTGATCATACCTCTCCTTCCATTTCTATCACCACTACCTAAGTAAGTTCAGGCTTTCTGTAATTCTCATTACAGTAGTCACCTAATAGCATCATTCTTCCTTTCTTTTTTCCCCTTTCCAAAGCTGATGTTAGAGCTAACCTTCTAAAATGTAGAGCTGACAAGATAACTTGTTTAAAAGCCTTTACACTTTCATTTTGTTGGTAATTTGGAGCTATTGGATTTTTTAGCATTTATCTATCAATCTTGATAATTTGATCATAGTCTCCTTTGTTAGTTTGATGATTCTCCACTCTTCTTCATGAATCCCATTTCCCAGATATGCCAGAATACTTGCTATTCTTGGGTGAAATTCTATATTTTATACGTTTATAACTGTTGATGATGGTGCCTAGGCTTCCACCTGAAATCTGTTAATCCAATTAATGCTATAAGGCCCATTTCATGCGTCCCTGTCACAGTGAAATTTCCATGGAATCTGTTAGTTGGAATTGACTGTTTATTGTACTTTTGAAGTAGTCAGAAGATTCTGCATTTTTTAGTACATTTTAATGGTAGAATATTTGGCACTTCATTATTATTTTCTTTATTCACAAAATATGCAGATTAGAAAGGGCGTGGCTCATTTTAACCATTTTAATTGCTGAGAAAATTAAGATGGAAAGAATTATCACTTAAATTACTTGCCCAAGGCCACACAGCCAGCAAGCCTATTGACAGAACTGGGATTGGAACCAGCAGTCTTTTTGACTATTAATTCAGTGTTCTTTATACTGCACTTTGATATACAAATTAAACTACAAAACCATACTTTTACAGAAAATAAAGCAAATTTTTTTTTCTTCTAGGTTTCAGTCTGAAAGAGAAAGTGGAGATCGAAATTTTGCAATAGGATATTACTTAAAAGAAAAAAAGGTTTTTGAATGTTGTTTCTATTTCTTTTACTTAATAAAATACATGAAGATGTATGTTAAGCACTCAACAATAGATTTTAAGCAACTACCTATTACTATTTAAGGTTCAGAAGGTTTTTTGCCAAACAACCTTGAGTTAATGCTATCAAAATGTTAATACTAAATTGATTTGTATCTGGCAGTATTCAAATATTTGACTAGTTATATTAATATAGATTTTGCAGAAGGACCCACCCATTTACTCAAAAGTGTAATGCCTGAGTGTTGTTGATTATATTTGATTTTTTAAAAATTTAAGTGGCTGGTCCAGTAAGTTGGTTTATGAATTTGAACCAGTTTATTTTTGTCTGTTAAACTAGTGTCTAGAAATCTATATATGATGTAATTTTGCTTTATTGTTCTTTATTATTTCATGTTTATACCCTTTTATAGGTTATGTGCTATTTTGTTCTCGATTAAAATGAAACATTTGTGTACATTTTAAATTAATCTTGTATCTTTTACCTCTGTGCATATATTTTTTCCTGTGTTTCTGCTTTTAATTGCCTTTCTATTTTTTCAGTGTTTTCCAGAAGGCACAGACATGGTTGGTATATTAGACTTCTATTTCCAGGTAATTTACTTTAAATGTATGAAATGTGTATATAAATAAATGTGTGTATCACATTTTGCAGAATATAGATATCTCTGAAATCTTAGCTCTAGGCAAAGAGAATATGCATTATCCATTGACTTCCAAAAAAAAATGTGCTTATGAAAGAAAATCTCGTGTCTGTATCTCCTAAAAAGTTATGGCTCAGAATGTAATAGAATTTTTATTTGTGTAAACATATTATATGTAAGAACTGTCAAAAATACAGTTCCAGAAATTGGCTTCTTCTTACTATAAAATGAACTCTCTTTTCTTAGCTTTTAAATTTTGCTTGGAGGAGTTATTTATTGGAGGGTTTATAGTATTTTAAAGTTACAGTTTCTCAGTTTATTTCTGCAGTGTCACATAGTGGTTCTCTTTGAAGTTAGAGTAGCAAGCTATACTCTCTACATATTTCTGGGGGAGAGGGCCCACTTACAATCTGCTGTGGTGTAGAATTCAGTTTAAGATAGTCTTCCTGAACTTCCCTTCCCTCAGCCCCAGCCCCCATACTTTTCAGTTCAGTTCATTTTCACAGCTTGAATACCATTAGTGCCTCTGATGGGTCTGTAATGTGAAGCTGCCTAGTAACAAATTGTTAATTTCTAGTTTAGTTTGTATTTGCCTGTCTTTATTTTTGAAGGTATTTTAATTTTAACCTTTTCATAATCTTAAAGAATATAGAAGATCAGTTGTTATGAGATAGATTTGATAGAAGTCCAGGTGAAGAGCTTGTCACCTGTCCAGTGTGAAGAGCTATTAACTTTCGAATCTGGATTATCAGTGTAAAGGTCTAACCTGGCCACTTTTGAGCCATCTGACCTAATTTCAGTTAGTGAGCGCCAGTTTCATTTTCTGTGGCATATTCTTGACCTAACTTTTCTGCCCTGAAAAGAACATAAAATAATTTGTATGAAATTTCTTTGAAACTATATAGTGTCATACTTACTTTTATCCAGTAGTCCTTATTATTTCCCCTAGCCCATATGAATTTCTTCAGTATGTTAAAGGTCTTTTGCTTTGGTATACATATTTAACTTGGGTTATTACAGTTTACATGCTTCTAAATCTGTGAAATTTCTACACTTCAGTGCATAAATCAAGAAGCAGCCATAGAAGCCTTACTTTTTTGTAGAGGGTCTGCATCTAATTGAATGTTCATCAGAGTTTCAGGAAAGTATACAAACTGGGATTTGTCAAACTAGGAGTGTATTACCTTATGACAAACGAAATCCCAATTAATACTAAGTGTAAATTAAATGATTTTTGGAATTTAAGTCTTATTTCTTTTACAAAGCTTTTTATGATTAAACCAACTTTAAGTCTTTGTTGTATGGGTCAATATAGTAAGTAGATTCTGTATTTTTGGGGAAATTGGGAAAAGGTTTTAAAGTATATAGACAAAAGTGAAAGTCAGTAAAAAAGTGGCATCCGGTCATTTTTCTAATTCACTATGGTTGATTAGTTTTTCTTCTTGCTGACTTCAAACCCCTTTGAGCCTCTTGTATGTAGACCTTGAAGTGTGAATGAGGAAAGTTTGTAAGTTGAGATCTCAGTTGTTTCTTTCTCTTCCCCATTCCCACATTCTCTTTCTCCTCTACTATTCCTCCATTTTGGTTGCTGTTAATGAATAATAAAATAGACCACAATTATTATTTTAGTTTTATGGGAAAATTTGGTTTAGTGTAGGTAAACTGTTTCCATCAGTTTGATTATATATAAATACAAAAATTTCATTCTACAAAGTTCAATTGTAATTGAACCTTGCTTTTTTTTATTCATTATAGCATATCAAGCACCCATAGTCTATATCAAATAAATATTTGAGTGTTAATAGATGGTTTAAAAGGGAACATTTTGCTTTAGGCCCACAGAATATCCCAGCTTGAGCTGTCTTAGATTTTCTTTCACCTAGTCCTTTGCCAATATGGGGATGCTGAGCTTTGTTATAGGTGAAATGTCAGGCAATTAAAATTTTTTTCTGAAGTGGCAATTTCTCACATTGATGCTATTTATTGTACTGATGTTATGTTACTTTATCTAAAAATATATGATGCTTTTTCACTGTTGAGTTAATAATTATATTTGTATATCTTACAGAAAGCATTAAATGTTAAGCAACTTTGAATATCACATGGGATATTTACAAATATTAGTGCTTAGGGCCTGGCTCTTCCTATCCTAGTTCTGCCATTAAAAGACTGAATAACTGGGCAAATCAGGATAAACCTTAAAGGGGCTATAACTTTGTTCAAATCAAAAATCTTGATTATCTTAGAATTCAGCTGTACTAACTAAAACTAATGTGAGGCTAAATTTTCAGAATTGGTTTTTGCTTCCTTTTAGCTATGTTCCATTGAAGTAACTTGTGAATCAGCTAGTGTGATGGCTGCAACACTGGCTAACGGTGGTTTCTGCCCTATTACTGGTGAAAGAGTACTGAGCCCTGAAGCAGTTCGAAATACATTGAGTTTGATGCATTCCTGTGGCATGTATGATTTCTCAGGGCAGTTTGCTTTCCATGTAAGTTATCATTTAATCTTAATTTTCTATGGCAAGAAACCAGTCTGGACTAGTTTTTTTTTAAATGCAGTTTGAACTTTGCTTTTAAATTGTACATTAATTTTTGAGAGAACGGCTTGTTTCCAAGTTTAATTTGTTACCCCCGGATGTTCTTAACAACTTGAAGTTTTACTTATAGAACCTCATCACTTCTTTTAAGGCATTCCAAGGTACAAGGTTAGTATAGACTTTACTTTTACTTGTTAATGCTTAGCATTACACAGTATACCTCAAGAATTCCTTAACTTCAGAAAGAGTGCATAATTGTAATGTTTAACATTTTTGGTTAAAGCCATAGATCTAGGGGTATCAAAGTCATTTTCACCAGGGGCCACATCAGCCTTCCGGTTGTCTTCAAAGGGCCAAAATAATTTTAGGACTCTGTAAGTGTAACTACTTAACTGTTAAGGAGTTGAAATTACATTTGGCCGTTTGAAGGCAACTGCAAGGCTGTTGTGACCCCCTGGTGAAAATGAGTTTGACATCCCTGTCATAGGTGTTTTTAAAGGGCTTAAAGTATATTAAAGTTAAAACTTAAAAATATACTGCTTTAAGCTCTGTTGCGCATTTGCCACTTGTAAAATGTATATTTTTTATTTTGAAAATTTTAAAACAGAAAAACAGATTTAATGTAATGTGTCACTCAACTTTAATAATTATCAATACATGACCAGTTTTGTTTTATCTGCATATACACCTACTTCCCCCACCCCTGCCATAGTTCAGTCTGTAATTCTAAGTGATAAGGGAGGGCTCTTGAACCCAGTGTCATTTTTACATATAAAAAAATAAATTTAATTTTAACATCATAATATTTAGCTAATGTTCAGATTATCTGGATTGTCTTATAAATTATTATTTTACAGTTTGACTTGGGATGAAAATAGTGCCTTACATTATGATTGGTTGTGTCTTCCTTTATTTTTCTTCTTTAATCTACGGTCTTTCTCCCTTGACCTCTTTTTCTTGTTTTTGGTTGGAAAAAACTGGGTTGTTTATCTTACATAGTTTCTCATAGTCTAGATTTTGCTTATACATTCCACTGCCCCCTGTATTCCCTGTAAATTGGTAGGTCCCATTGAGGTAAGTTTTTTGTTGTGCTTATTTTGTGCAAGGTCACTTCTAGCAAGAGAAACTTGATGTCTGAATGTTAATTAAGCCATTAAAGAACATTCCCATGATACTAATTTTGTATTTTATCATAATTGTTGTCAAGTTTTGTATAATAATATAAAGGTAAATGTTTTGAAGAGGATTAATTTGAATTACCATCTTATCTCTATTCCTCAGAATTTCTCTGTGACATCACAGAGAATCTTTTAAGAAGATATAATTTCTCATTGTTTTTTAGTCATAAAATATTTTTGAAAATAATGTTTGTACTTAAAAGAAACATATGATTGTTATAAAACAATTAGAAAATATAGTCAAAAAGAATAAAATAAAAACATAGTTCCATGATTTAGATGCAGTCTACTTAATTCCTTAGAATATATCTTTCAGAATTTTTTCTGTATTTAAATATATCCCAACTGTTTTTCATTTACTGTATTATAAACATGTTGGTAAATACCTATGGCATTTTTAAAGTTGGAATTCTACTGTATAGATATATACCATAATTTTTTAACCAATTACTTTATTGTTGGTCATAACTTTACTTATTTTAAAATGTTAACGTAAATTTCCTTTTTTTCTAATTATTTTCAGGTTGGTCTTCCTGCAAAATCTGGAGTTGCTGGGGGCATTCTTTTAGTTGTACCGAATGTCATGGGCATGATGTGCTGGTCCCCACCCCTGGACAAGATGGGCAACAGTGTTAAGGGAATTCATTTCTGCCATGTAAGCATGTTTTCTTAATGAAAATAATGATCATATAAGTTGAGCCATCCAATGATTCTATTTTTTACTCATTTTCATAGTTTGTTAATTGTTGGCACTCTTGCCTGCCTGCCTGCCTGCCTGGGTAGCCATGGAAGTACTCATAGAGGACTTCAAAGTACCTCTACCAAGACAGCTCTCATATAATCATTCTCACAGAAAATTATATTTGTTTGAAGCTTATATTTAAATATTTATGATTATAATTACTTTTCCGTTTCTAAAAGCTCAGCAAAAGATACTAACTTGGAGAAGTATTTGAAACCCAACATAAATTATAGATTATTATAGTTTACTGTATCATCTTTAAACCTGTATGGTGGAATATCTTTATCCATAAGCTACCTTTAAAACTCTGGGTGGTTTTGTTTTTTGTTTTAAATAAGCACTGCAATATTTTCTTATTTTTTATTTTTAAAGATTTTATTTATTTATTTTTAAAGAGAGGGAAAGAGAGGGAAAGAAACATCAATGTGTGGTTGCCTCTCATGCACCCGCAACTGGGACTTGGCCTGCAACCCAGGCATGTGCCCTGACTACGAATTGAACCAGCGAACCTTGGCTTCACAGACCTGTGCTCAATCCACTGAACTACACCAGCCAGGGCAGCAGTGTAGTTTAAAATTGTTACTATACTTGACCAGTTCAGTATTTTATGTTGTGACCCAGCTCTTGCTAATATTTCAGTTTCTGATTTATTTACATTTATTACTTCCCAGGATCTTCTGCAGACTTTCTTAATTAAAATTCTGATTTATTTTTCAGTTTTCTTATATTCTATAACACCTAAAAAATAAAATTAGATTGCTTATAGATTATAATAGATTATAACCAGAATATTTATTTATATTTCTGTGGTGTTTTATGGTTATTTGGAAGAATTCTTTCATGTGACCTGTTATTAGAATGCCCATTTTATTGGAAATGAAAGTTACACAATTGGACTTGCCGAGTCCTATGATCATGCTCGTAAGCAGTGATCTTATAATTTGTATTCATAGCTTATTCTGATTTCATCATTCTTCTAGACATACCATGCTGCTTTATTAACATGCAGTAGTGTTTTGCATGAAATAATAGTTTAACTTGGATAGTATTAGTATAATTTGTTAAATTATGAAAAAACAATAGCCAATGAATAGCTAACTTCATATACCTGTTCTGTTTATTTACAGGATCTAGTTTCTCTGTGTAATTTCCACAACTATGATAATTTGAGACACTTTGCGAAAAAACTTGATCCTCGAAGAGAAGGTGGTGATCAAAGGGTAAGCAAGATTCTTAGATTATTATGAAATATTTTTTAAGAAAGAGAAAACGAGATTCACCTGTTTAAATAAAATTTATTTAAATTGGTAATGGCCTCATATCCTTGCCAATCACAAATGAGGATAAACAAGTGGTTGACATTTTCATCCTGGACCAGTAATTTATAGATACTAAATATTGCTGTTTTATTTAAATTAAAACTTGTTAGTCTAGCAGCAGGGTTTCCCCTCCCATTTTTTTGCTATTTTAAGCAATATTTTAAAGAATTGATTCTGTTAAGACACATTAGAAAGTGCTACATGGTATAAAAACAAAGCCTGGTTTTAATCTTAATATCTGTCAGTTATAGTCCTGAAGATTATTTTCACATGGATGGATATGTAAATAGAAAAAGGATTATAGTATTAGTGAGAGATCCTGCAAAGCCTCATAATAAGTTTTATAAACCACTGTTGATGAAATATTTTTTTATAAAAAGTGTTTAGTGCAGTATTCCTGATGCTCTTAATGTAGTATTTTCTTACCAGTGTGCTTGGCTTCATATTAGTACACATATATACTATTTTTTTAGAGCTAGTATTAAGAGTCAGGACTTAAATTTCAGAAACAAGATTTTTTTTTTTGGTCTTTATTGTTCGCTGGACCAAGGGACTTGTTTTGAGTTTTAATTAAATTCCTTTTGCATCCCATATGGAAAATGTGTATAATAAAGTTACCTAATTAGACCTGAAGCTCATATGAAGCATTTACAGTAGAAAGAAAATATCTTAGTACATAAACTAAGTAAATTTTTCTGTCATTAGCTCCAATCAAAGTAACTTCTAATAATATATGAGAATTATGTAAAGCCAACAGAATAGAAACTTACATGGGAGTCAACAGGAGTAACATGGAACAAAACATCAAATGGTGGTGGGTGAAAATGTTAACCAATTCTAATAACATTCATTGAAAAATACAGTTTTGTAGCTTGGACCTTTCTTCACTCAAGTGCACTAATAAATTATGTATGTTGCTTGAACAACTAGCATTCCTTTGGACCATTGGACTATGAAAGTCTCCAACAAGAACTTGCTTTAAAAGAGACAGTGTGGAAAAAAGTGTCACCTGAGTCAAATGAGGACATCTCTACAACTGTAGTGTATAGAATGGAAAGTCTGGGAGAGAAAAGCTAAAGAAATGGGGTTTAGTTTCACAATGTTCTTCATTTAACCTTTCAATAATCTTTAGCTTTTTTGCATACTATAAATATTTATTTGAGTTTTTTGTGTTCTTAATTTTGAGTGCTGGAGCCAGAAAGCTGTCTTTTTCTTTTATCTTTGTGCAAAAACAATAGGTTAAAAGTGGATTCGTCAGTTTTTAAAAAGTATTTATAAATAAATAAAGCAAATTTGCTTTATTTTAAAAAATGCAAAAAGGAAAAATTTTTTCTTGGTGTAATTAGAAATTTAACTCTAGAGTTAAAATAGTAACAAATTTAAAATAGTAACAAAAATTTAAAATAGAACAGAAATGTATAATTTCTTGGCTCTAAAACCCACACATTGAATTTGTAAGTTTCATTACATTTTGTTTTTTCTTTTCTTATTTTAAAACTGACATGATGTCTCTAGTGGCAATAGAAAGTATTTTTATGCTAAATAACAAAACTTTTAAAAAGGTAAAGTAATGAATCCTAAATTATTTAATATAGCAGTAGATTATAAAATTAGCTGAATTTTACATTTTATGCCATTTTTATCAAGTCATGTCTTATGCCACTTTATAAGTCATGTCTTTGCTTTTTTACTTTGCAACTCCTATGTTCTGTCAGAATTGTTATGTGCAGGAGTGTCTTATGTTACTAAAACATTCCAGCCAAAGAATTTCAGATATAAGATAATGACATGTTTCACTGTTAAAAAGCTTTGGTTACTCAGAAGGAGCAGTATTGAGTATCTTCAAGTGAAATGTTTACCTGAGCAATTTTATTTTCATATTACTCACTTAACTTTTCTTGTTATATTTAAATATAAATGGTGAATCTTGGTTTTTAGCTTTTAATGATTTTATTCTAATAATTTCACAGATGTTAATGAATCTTTCATGATAAATTATAGTAAATCTCAGAAACTGTTCTATTTGAACTCTTATAAATTACTTAGGAAATGAATTAAGTCTGAACGTAGTAATAATTCTAATAATTTCACAGATGTTAATGAATCTTTCATGATAAATTATAGTAAATCTCAGAAACTGTTCTATTTGAACTCTTATAAATTACTTAGGAAATGAATTAAGTCTGAACGTAGTAATAATTCTACTAAAATATCAGATATGAATCCTTTTGTTTGGTTATAAAAATAGAATATTGAGAATCAAAACTTATTTTTAAGAGGACTGTGGGTTCTGTACAACCTGATTTCAAATAATTCACAATATTTAAAGTCTGTTTGGCAAAGAGATTTTAAAATTCTGCAGGACCTATTCACACTTCTTCCGTCCTCCATATACCTCTCCACTTCTCACAGTTTCCCAAAGCTTGAAGGTGTTTTTTGTTTTATTTTTTTGTTAATTCATCTTTAAACTTGTAGATTTTGGAGGGGCAGGGTGAGGTCTAGAATGAGAAAATGATAGTTTCTTAGTATCATGGCATTTATGTGCTAGGGCAAAGTCTGTAAAAGTAAATACAATACAGCAAAAAATATTTCACTGGGTCATTTAGATACTAGTGCAAATATAGATATAGAAATTCTTGATCATATATCTTGAATTTGGGAACTATGATAATTAGGAAAAGAATTTCCTCTCAAAGGTGTTGTTCAAAAACCTTCGGAGCTAACATTAGTATTAAAACTTAGAATAGTTAAATAATTATATGTTAAGTTTTAGAGGATTTTACCAAGGATTTTATGGTTACTTGAATGGTCCTCTAATGTACAGATACAAAACCTGACTGGATGCTTCTGCTTGTGCTGTTTATACCTCACCTCTGCTATACCTTTGGACAGTACAAGTTTCACCAGGACCATTTGTGGTTTGGGGAACTGAATGCCTTCACTGATAGCTTGCCAAAAAGGCTTTAATCACTGCCCGCCCCCACTTCCCTCCCCATATGCTCTAAATTGTTACATTTCACTATTTTATTTGTAAGTTAGTTTTACTTTATAAAATGAAAATTTAATGTTTAATATTGTGTCCACAGATTTCAAAATTGTTGTTCATTTGTGGCACTTTTATTATGTCGGTAAAGCTTAAATGTATACTCACCAATAAAGCAGGATTATCTAAGCTATTACGTTTATAAAATCTTATTAAGGATGAGCATCCCCAAATTTTGTAGGACAGTATAAATGGAAGATTAGGGAAGATAATTGTGAATAGGTCCTTAAACTTTGTGGTAAAAAAGAAAGAAAAATCTTTGCCAGATCAATGACATTATTTTAATTCCTTCACTGTTTTTTAAACGCCTTTTCAAATACAGTTCTTGAAAAGTACCCAGTTATTGTAGGATTTAATGTTTCATGCCATTACTGATTCTTGATATTCAAGCATTTAGAAGTTAGCATATTTGTTTTTCTTTTTATTCATCATTAACATTTCATTTGAAATGCATATCCTTCTTGAAATACTTTATTTTTAGCATAAATGTTGTGCATTTTAATCTTCGTGTTTGGATTAAGACATTTGTGTTATTTAGCTTTCTTTCATTTGCTTTGTATATTTAATAATGTATCTTTTATTTTCTAGTATGCCTATTTTTTGTATTGTACAATAAATTTATTTTAAGCTGATTTTATTGTTTTTTTTTTAATGAAAGCACCTACAGCATTTTAATTACAACAAATAGTTGGAAATTTTAACTTTTAAAAAATTACCTTTTATGAAGATACTGTTAAGTGCTTTATGTTTTTAATTATTTCTGAGGCTAATGTGAAGAGAAGACTAGAAATACTCAAAAGGGCTTCCTCCTCTGATTTTTTTTTTTTAATGCAGTGTATCTTTGGGTGGGATTTGGGGTGGGTGGGTGGGAGTTTTCCTATTGGTTGTAGTAGGAGTATTTGAGTAAAGACTTTCCTCCTATTTTTTTTTCTATTTGACAACCTAAAACACAAAACAATATTTGCAGGTTCTTTCTGCTTTCTGAGGAAGAATATCACTGATATTACTGACTATGTAATCTGTTACCTAGGGTAGGAAGAACATATTGCTAAATCAAATGAAGAGTATCATAATCTCAATAGAGTTTGTATTGAGTGGAGTAATTATAATATAGAAATTTACCGTAGTTACTTTTAAGGAATTTAATTTTTGGAAGAAACTAAAATTAAATTAAATTTTGGTATATTTCCACGGCATGGTCCAAATTATACCTAGACTTCATGAATTGGAAGATCAAATATAATACCTAAAATTTTTCTGTTTGGTGAAATCTGCCAATCTTATCCAGAAAAGACATCCTAAATATACTGTAGAAGTTTTAAAACTGTTTGAAAGGGAAATACTGTTGTTTGCAGGAATTGTATTTATCTGTGGGATTTTTTTTTTCATAAAGTTCTTTTGGGGCTAGTAAATAAAGACTGTGTCATGGTATATTCAGTATGTAATAGTTTACGATGATTTGCTTTAAAAGATACATTGCGTTTTGTTGTTTGGTGGTGGTGGTGGTGGTTTTTAACCCATTTAATGCAAAGGGAGAGGTGACCCAAAGACCTGAATTATCTTGGACTCAGTGTAGAGTCTCATAGGCATGTATATATGGGAAAAGAACCACTCATATGTACTGATATGTCGGTCTGTGTCATGAAAATCTGTATATAATGTACATGTTATATATCCATATGTTTATGTGTATATCTATATATATATGTGTGTGTGTCTGTCTTTCCATCCTTCCATGTATCCATCCACCCATCCTTCCATATTCTGAAAATCAGTTCTTTCCATATAGTATGATGCATAAATGATTCATCAGTCTGTTTCTATTCCACGTTTTGTAGTAAAAGAACTTCTAACATTTTTGCTGCCCCAGAATTTATAAAACATATTTTATTTGTGTAATTTAACTTTAATGATACATGGTTTCTGTTGTTGCTCCTGTTCACTACCAGCACTATCAGGGTAAGAGAGTAACAATATTGGGGAAATCCATAAAAGGGAAAGTACATCAGATTTCACTTGGAAATCGACTGTAAAACAGTTTTCAGAATTTATTATGTAGAAAGATTGTATTCAACTTCAAATAATGTACAGTTTGAACAGTTAATGGAATAGTTTATTCTAAAAATTGCATAATTTTTTAAATTTATTTATTTGTATTCAGTTACAATTGTCTGCATTTTCTCCCCTTCCCTCCACCCCACCCCAGCCAGTCCCACATCCCTCCCCCACCTCTACCCTCCCCCTTGATTTTGTCCTTGTGTCCTTTATAGTAGCTCCTATAGACCCCTCTCCCCACTATCCCCTCCCCACTCCCCTGTGGCTATTGTTACAATGTTCTTAATTTCAATGTCTGTGGTTATATTTTGTTTGCTTTTTTCTTTTGTTGATTATGTTCCAGTTAAAGGTGAGATCATACGGTATTTGTCCCTCACCACCTGGCTTATTTCACTTAGCATAATTTTTAAGAGTCTGCTGTTCATTTGTAAAAATTTTGGGTTTTCTCCATTTTCATGAAAAGGTCTTGAAAATGCTAGAATGCATTTTATAAAAAGTAATGTGATTTCGGCTTAATTTCTTTGTTAGTATTTTATATTAAATTTAATGTTTATATTGTGTGATAAAAGCAAAACCAGATGTTGGAGGTACATGCAACTTGTTAGGATGCATCATGGCACATCCCTCAGATTTTCACTGAGATTTATTCAGAAGAGGCTTTACTGTAAACCATTTTCATAAGAGTGCAAGGACAAAATTATACCTGAACATACATCCAGGTATATGAAGTTCAACCACTTTTATTTCAAATTGTAACACAGTTAAAATATTTGTTTCTTACACTGCTTAGAAATGGAAGAAATTTGAGCAGGGAGAGGTTCTTTCCCTCTGCTACTGCAAGTAGGTTATTAATGTGAGTACCATAAATTGCACATGACTCACAGAAATTTAGAAATTGCACAGTCTTAGTCTGGACTTACGTTTTTAAAACTATTATAGGGCGCCAGGGGCAAAACCTATCCCACAAAAAACAGCTGGTAAAATTTGATGTTTCTTAAAGTCCTTAACTTCTTAAATAGTAATAGAAGAGATACTTTTTAAACAGAAGATGTTAAGTACACTGATCACACATCTTTATATTTATTTAATAAGGTGATTGTGTTACTATGGTCTTAAAAAACATACAAAATGTATACAAAATGTGTAAAGCCTGTGTTGATTAAAACTTTTATAATGGCTTCCTAATTCATTATTTTTAGTTGCATTGCTTTTTTTGGTAGTGTTTGTGGTATTTTGGCATAAATTACAAAATACTTAATGAGAACTGTTATATATTGGTTAAATTTAAAAATGAACAAATTATCCTTGATATTGATTGCTGTGATGAACTCTATAAGCAGTTCAAGATGTAGGCTCATGGGAAAAAATAATGAAATGACAAATGCTGGCAATTGATCTGAGAACGCTGTTACTAGATTTTTAACTTTAAATCTCATTTAGCAGTTTGGAAATATTTTAGCTAAAATCTCAATGATAACAATTTTGTGTACTTACTTTTAAGCCAAATTTTAATATCTGGAGACATGATTTTTCTGGGCACTGTATAATTAAAAACAATGATTTTTTCATTAAGTATATACCTGCTGAAATACTTTCAACCCTGATACCTCAGATGATTAAAATTATCTTGGGGTATAATGATTAAATATGCTTTTGAATATTTGATTATTCAAAATATTCATCTTGGGGTAAATAATTATCCCTAAAAATTATCTTGGTAATATGATTAAATAATGCTAATTAAATAATGATTAAAATTAGCTTTTGAAAGGCCAAATTCTTACCTGAAGTAGTTTTAAATATATGTTTTCATATAACATTCTTGTTGATTTTTAAAAATACATCTTTATTATATTTTTTATATTTTTACTATATTTTTAATATACTTTTCCATTACCATTTAGTCTGATTTTTGTGTATAGAATGAAAACCTTCTCTGACCAGCAATTTGACTAGGAACCCTGAGTTATAATTTTAATTCATATTCTGTAAACATACGAAGAACTTGTTTTATTTATTTTTTGCAGTTATAACTTTATCCTTTTTATTATTGTTGTTCAATTACAGTTGTCCCCATTTTCCCCCATTACCCTGCCCTATCCACCCTTCCACCTTCCACATTCAGTTGTCTTATTTCTAAAATACAGTTCAACCTCTCGAGATCTTTGATGTTGTTTGATTTACCATAATCTTGTAATTTATTAGAATCACGTTATGGAGCTTGAAAGTAATCTTAAAGATTATCTGGTGTAAACTCCCACTCTATCCACACCCCTTTTCCAGGTTTCTTAACACCTCGCTTTCTCAGTTAACATCTTTATAGTTTTTTCCCCTCTTCTTTAACAAGTTGGTTTGTTTTGTGTTTTGTTGGGACAGGCTTTTGTTTGTTGTTCATTTTTTTAACGAGACGTGTAATTGGCAGTAGGTAATATAAGTTATTTGGGAGACTGTCCCATCAGTGTTTATTTAAACTACTTATAATTGTATTTTTCTAGTAAGCAGTCATATGTCAACAGTCTATAAAGACCAGTAAAGTTAGAAGTGAATGTTACAATTATACAGTAGTTCTAAAAATAAACATTACCCTGGAAACCTTTGAAAGAAAGCGTAGCAGAAATGTGACTCTAAAAATAAATGTCGCAACATTGGCTTTTAAAAATAAATTCCTTTGGGGTTAGGTTAAATATATAAGTAAGAAGATTTTAAATGAGCTAAAGGTTATGAGTTGTAAACAAGTATTTTCTAAGAAAATTTTTTTAACAAGTTAACTTTCCCAGCATATACTTTGCAAAATATATAGCTACTGCCCTTCTTTTTATTTTAGATATTTGGATCTGTGTCTTCAGAGCAAGGATCCTAATTTGTCTGTTTATTACTCTACCATGTTTATTGTCCTCAAAACCAATGTATTTCATAATTCTGGGATTTTTATTTTTTACTTGTGAAGGAAATTTATATTTCTATTTTTTTAATGCATTAATTTTTTAAAACCTTTGTTGACTTATAAATGTTAGAATTTGAATATTGTTCATATAAAAAAATACTGTTTTTTTAATTTTCAAAATTTATACTTGCTAGTTAGCCCTTCTCCCAAGTTTATGTAGGTAAGAACCTGAACTTTTAAGAGGCTGGCTCTTACTCAGTCTCTTATTTCACATTATACTTATGAAAATTAGATGATGTTGAAATATTAGCACCAATTATGAAAGTATAACTACTATTTGAACAATTCCATTGTAAAATCAAAATTAAAATCATGATCTTTCGCCTCTTATTAAACCTTTCTTCAGGTTAAAATTCGTAGTTTTCATTATTTTGTGTGTGCCTTTCAGGAATCACCACTTAGGGGCAATTATAAATTATCCCTTGAGGGGATAGCATAAAACTTAAATCTTGGCTTTCTTCCATTAAATGAAATTCATGATGATGTATGAAACCATGGTATAAATTATTAATTGAACTTCAATCAAGATCTGTTGTTTTTTCTCACAGCATTCAAAATTAAAGATCCTAATTGAAAAACTCAAAATATATTAATTTCAAGTATTCTTTTTCATCCTTTTCTATCATAATTCATTTTTGGCTAAAAATCGGGTAGTTAAAAATTATATCAAAGTTGCTCATAAAATGGTGTTTTTATTTTCAAATCTATATTGCCGATATGTTCATTACCAAATCTTTTAATACTGACATTTGCCATTCTAGTTTTCTTTCAAGGGTTAAAAAAAATGTGTTAAAGTCCAAACTTCTTTTTTTTCAATATAATATAGCTCATTGTTGATAATTTATTATTTCAACATTCAACTTCAGATACATTCATCTGTGGGTCCAGCTATATGCACAAGATTTATAATTTAAATGAAGAAATGATACAAATAATAATGTTTCTACTTTGGATTGAGATAAATCTTATGTTTTCTGCACAATGAAACCTTATTGACATCTCTTGATAAAATGACAGAACAAGTGATTTTGTTAATTCTTCAGTGACTAATACTATTAACCCTCTTTAATCATGCCAATAAAATATTCCTGCCTTAATATGTCTCTCTCTTTTTTTTTTTTAATATTACCTGAAAGAGAAACTTTAGAGAATGACAATGAAAAACTTTAGAGTATTAAGAAGGAGGGGAAGAAGAGCTTACTTAACTTTCTGTTTACTTGTTTGTGAAGTGTTTCAACTAAAATACACAATTACAACAGAACTTAGAGAATGTATGACTTTCTCTTTGTCTTGTTTCAAAAGAGAAACAAAACTAATTTGCTATGTTTTGGGCCAAGAAATAAAAACTTGAGAAACTTTAATTTCTATTTTGTCCCTGTTGTGCAATTTTACTTTACATCCACCATATATATCTGCCACGAAATCAGCACTGTTGTTTATTGGCATCCGTTATGTGTTGGGCTTTGTCATGTAATGGTCTGCTTACTCATGTGTTAGTTCATTACCTTGTATTTAGGAGCTCTGGCTGGAGGCCTGCTGCTATGTTTGCATACTGAGTTTTGAAGTTTTTACTTTTAAAAATTATTATTCAATACTATTATGCAGCTTAGAATTTTGTATTCAGAACTTGGGGTGTTTTGCAGAAGTTCTTAATAGTTTGAAACTGACTTACCTAGTGCTTTTTGGATTTAAATAGCATCAGTGAATGCTGGGTGCTTGGGCATAATATCTGGACAGGTAGCCCAATGTGATATACCAAAAACATGAACTTTAGAGGTTTGTTTTCTACCTCAAAAATCCCATGTAATTTTTTTATTTCATAACATCTGTTTTAATGTTTTTAAAACATAGTATATATCAGTTCTATGAGTAACTTTTCCTTCTTCAGAGGTGGAGTAAATAAAATTGGCTTCAGGAAGATGTACCATTCTAATTCATTCTGACACAGGACAGTAAACCATAAGAGTTAATCCCTTAAAAACCTTAAATCATAGGTTTGAAATTACCATACATACCTAAATTGGCTATGATGTAAAATGGAAAAGGATGTCCCATCCATGCCTGTTGCCTGTACCCAAAGACCTTGGAAGTCCAGAAGTTCATTTGTCAGTCCCTTAACACGGGAAGCTTATTAGCAGGGTGCAGACTAGAACTGAATGTACATTGATTAGTCCTCAAAAGTGTGGACCTAAACCCAGGTAATCTGGGTTTGCCTAGGCAGTCCAGTTTGCTAACAGAAAATCCTGTAGTTTTTTGTAGATTTCTACTTCCAATGTCAATAATTTCAGCCAACTCTAGCAATGAGGCATGTGCAGTATACCATCAGCAGAAATTTAGTAATATCAAAATCTGAATAGTATGGTTTTTAGGATTATTAATAATGACTAGTACTTATTGTGGGTTAGCCATCAGTTTCGCAAAACATGTTTTGAGAATTTTTTAATCTTCAAAAAATCTATGAAGTGTAGGTACTATAATTATTACCTGTATAGATTTATGTAGGTCTTCTAAGTTCCCCAAGGTCATTTAGCTTTTAGGTGTATAGAACCAGGATTTGCACCCAGGTAGTCTGGTTCCAGAGCCCATCCTCTTGACCACATGTGACTACAGCCAATGTGTCCTTGCTAATAAAAGTGGGATAGATACTCCATGAAGATAAAATGACACTAACAACTTCAAAGTGCCTTGATAGACCAAGAATTCAGGGAATTTTTATATTAGGAAGGTTATTCTGTGGTAATTTCATTTGTCACTATATGTATGATGCAGGTAGTGTCTTCATCCCATATTACCAATATTCTATGATTTTAGTATATGCATATATGTATTTCACTCATAGATAAGAGATTCATATGTCCAGAGATCCTTTCATAAATTAGGTGTGATGGGAAACTGTTGGGGGACTTTGCTGACATGATCTGACATGATCATATTTATTTTCTGAAGTGTTGATACAAGTGGGAAGAGCCAATATTACTTAACTGCATGTGAAGTGAGAAAATCCAGTAGTACTTGACTATAAGATACAAAATCAGCCCTAAATCCTACTATTAAAGTTATTCCTTAGCTCTATTGTAGATGTAAGTGCTTTTTATTGCTTAAAATATCTTCCTTGTATGTTCCTAGAGCATTAAATATAAATGAGTGTGATGGTACTAAAGACTGCTGTTGATTTTGTTGTAATTCTTAAGATTTTAGAAGGTGCATTTTTAAATCCTTTTGTTTGCCTTCTCTAAATGTTTATCAGCTAAACTCAAATTCATTAAAATATTTATAAACCCTACTTTTTAGAACTTTTCATAGATATCAAAGTAGGGGCTTTTATAAGTCCTATTTACATATGACAGTTTTATGAATTAGAATGTCCAAAAATTATTGTATTTTTTTCACATCTGCACTTGCTTTTAGTATATATATATTGGAAATCAACAGAACTAGGATGATTCAATGATGAAAAGAAGACATTTTTTATCATTTAGAGCCATTTACAGTCATCCTTGTGTATATGCTTGAGTTTGAGTTTAATGACTTTAATACAGTATAAGCAAAATCACAAAAAATATGCCATGTATACTGGACTGTGAAGAAACAACTCTGCAATTAAACTGTGTCTAAAAAGTAACTTCTATGTATCCCAGTGCCCTTACTCTGGCAAATTGGGGGCAAATGTACCCATTTCCAATTAAATGGTTCTCCTTCCACTATTGCTTTTGCAGCAAAGTGCAATGGTACAAGAGTAGTCAAATACCTCATTCTTTTTATGAACTTGATTTCCCATTTATGTTACTGTAAGCAAGTGGCCAGGACTCTTCTGTTTTCTAGGTTAATATTAGTCCTTGTTATACTTCCTTACCAATTTTTCATCTCAATATACCAGCAATTTTGTGTTCATCTGGTATGTGGTTTTTCTTCATTTATGGTACTATAGTGTAGATCTCCCACCAGTGTCCAAGATCAGATCCCTCTACATAAAAGAAAATTTATAACCTTTAAATTTACTTTTTTTTTCCCTCTCTACTAAGGACCAGTTATCCCTCACTATTTCATTAGTTTTTGTGTTTAAACAGCATACAACGAGAATTAGTTCAAGATACTTAGCCCATTTAATGTGATGGAGTAGTTCATATTTTATATAAATTAACCTTAGTATTACCCTGTTCATTATTTGTCCACTAATTAGTTCTTCATTCCCCCAATATTTGTTTCTTGCCTTTTATGTGCCAGAACTTGCGATATGCTTAGGATATGCAGTAGTATGATCCAGCTCTTGGTGTTTGCAACCCAGAAGGGGTTGCAGACACTGAATAAGTAATTACTAAAGTAATTTAAATAGTGGTAAATGATCTGTTAATACTGTACATGTATATCTAGTTTATTTTAATTCATGAAGGAAGTAAAATGGTATATACCATATGACACCATTTTTATATGCCAAAGTAGACTTTATGAGACACTATCCAATGTAGTTCAACTGTAAGAGTGTGCGCACCCATCTTCAATAAAGCTTACCTTTGGGAGGAAGGGGAATGGATGGGGGTGGGGGTTAGTTAGCTGTATCTTTCTAACATTTTATTTTCTTTTAAAAATACTTAAGCAAATGTGATGGTGATGAAAGTAGTGTAGAGTGCTAGGAGAGGGTACAGCAAGAAAACCTCATTTTATCTGGATGAGTAGGTATGGTTGGTTTTCCCTGAAAGGTGATGGTTAAGTTTTGACTGAGTTAAAGGAGAATGGAGTAGGATTAATAGGATAGTTTGTCTTGAAGGCCCCAGGAGAGGAAGGAGTTTAGGACATTTGGAGAAGGTGAAAGAAAGCAAATGTGATGAGAAAGGGAGGCAAGGTGAGTGGCAATTGCCCTGGACGAGTCTTAGAGATAAGACCACGTTACATAGGGTAGGCCTCATTTTAATGTGCATTCGTATTGTTCCTGTGTCCTAATTTTAAAATGCAGATTCCTAAGGCCCAGCCCTAGAGATCAATTTTAAATTTTTCATTTTTAATGATCACCGTAGGTGTTTCTGCTGTAGGTAGCCCTCTGAACACAGTTTGGGAAACATTTGTGTAGGGTTTTACATCCCATATTAAGAGTTTTGGACTTACTCAAAGTGAAATGGGGAACTTACAGGCTTTTAAGAAGGGGAATGACATGACTGGTTTTTAAACACTTAGGGAGAATGGATTAGAAGACAAAAGTTGAAGTTCTGGGTCTGGGATGTGAAGTGATGGTGGCTTAGAATAGGAAAGCAGGATGAGAAGGGTAGGTGGGGTTAAGTCAGCAGCAGTTGGTGATAGTATGTGGTTCGTGAGAAAGAATGAGGTAACAAATTGACTACCAGGCTTTTAATATGACAGTAGGACAGCCACTGCTGTATTTACTAAGATGGAGAATACAGGAGGAGCAAGCCTTGGAGTACAGGAAAAAATTAATTTTGGTGATTTTAACAATTAAGGGTCTGTTCGACTACGTGTCAGGAGGTGCATTAACAGTGGTTTAGACGAATGGAGTGATTTTCTTCAATGTAACGAGAAGTCGGGGGGTAGACAATCCAGGACTAGCGTTACCAGCAAAGAATGCTTCTGCTCTGACCAAACTTGGTGGGTCGGCATTAGACCTCATGCCTGTCACCTTATAGTGACAAGGTAGCTCGTCCACCTTTGGCCTCACTTGTATGGTCACAGTGGAAGGAGAAAGGAGAGAATGACACCTAAGTCAGGTAAAAGAAGTTTTACAGAAACCCATCTTGACACACTGGCCAGACTGGCTGCAAGGGAATTTCGGGAAGTATTTTTAGTTGAACACATTGCTACCCCTAACAAATAGAGATTCTGTTAGTATGGATGGGGATAGGGGTAGGGGATAGGCAATGGTAGGCAGTTAGCAGTGCGTGAAAGCTAACTTCTGTTTGACATGTCTATGTTTGTGAGATATCCAAGCAGTTGTCAGATACAGGCTTCAAATTTAGAGTGGTCAGAGCTGGAGATTGAGTTTTGTGGGTGGTCAGCATGGAGAGAGTAGCTTCGAAGCTGTTAGAGGTAATGTGAGATTGCTCGAGGAGACCATGTAGAATGAGAAGAAACTGGTATGAACTCCCATTTTGAAAGTAGGATAGAGTAGTAGGGCTCCCACTAGGGAACACTGTTGGCCAGAGGAAAAAACCCTGCATAGTGTGGTATCAGAAGTCAAGGAAAAAGTATCTCAAGAAGTAGAATAAGTATTAAAAGTAACTTGAGGGGTGTCTATTTACATGATCTTAATTTTCTTTCTTTTGGTGCTAAAATGTCCTTTAATTTAGTAACTGATAATAGTACATGGTAAGGTTGTTTTTATTGTTTGCATTCGGGAAATAAAAAATTGATAGCCCATATTGGTACCCTCCTCCCCCACTTTTAAGTAAATTGTATTGGCTTTGAGATTCAAACGTAATTCAGAGAACTCCTGGGTGAGGGTTGATTTGGCTGCTGATTAGAAAAGATGGAGTGAAGAAGGAGAGCTTGAAGTAGATGCGAGAAAGGAAATGGCCAGTAATTTGAGTCTCTGGGAAGAGATGGAGCTCTCAGTGCAAGTAGAGGATTGGGTTTGGTGGAAGAACATCTTCAATAAAATAGGACCTTGAAAGGCAAGTAGGTAGGTTTGCAGACATGGGGGAAGGCTGAGGAAGTTTCTGTCCATTGGCTTCCATTTTCCTGCAGAGTATGAAAAGATTTTTCTCCTGAGAAGGAGCTGTGAGGTTTCAGGGAATAGAGAAGACAGGAAATGTTTGATCTTGGAGGGGGGGGGAGGTGCTGAGGGCAGTGTGGGAATGTTGTCAGAATACCGTTGAGGTTGGTCGTCATGGATTTAGAGGGATGGCAATCTCTGTTGCTCCCAAACCTTCCCCCCACCCAATCCAGTGCCTGCATCCTGAATTTGGGTTTAGAAACTGCAGAAAATCAGGCAAGGGATTTTAGAGCATTTACCAGAAACATTTTAACAATAGGCTTTGGGATCTACTTCAGAGCCAACCTACATAGAAGACATCCTATTAGGGTTTTTTTTCCTTTTAGAATTTGATTCTACTTAAAGAATTTTCAACTCTGTTAATAGAGATTACACTGACAAGTGAGTCTTGTGTGTGATTTTGCCACACCCATTCTTTTTGCTTCACAGAATAAAATAGTACTGATAAGAATTATAAAGGTTAAAGATGAGCACTAAGCATAAGGCCCTGAGAATAGTGCTGAGTGATTTTTTTGGCATACACACACATACATATATACACATATATTCCCCTCAAACATTACATTGCTTTATTTTTAAGGGTCTTAAAAATATCCTATTCTCCAACAGCTTCTTGTACTATATGCTGGAGGAACATGCCATTAAAACTTGAAAAGTAATCAAATGTCTATGAAAGCACCTTGTAAAGTACATAGCACTAGAGAAACGTTATTGTGCCTGTTCTGTGTGTCCTGTGCAAAAAGCATGCATGTTGGACTTTCCACAATACAATTGTGAATAAGCATTAAGGAATGTAGAGAATTACGTATGGCTCCCCGAATACCAATGAAAATGAGGGATTTATTTCCAAAATCAAAGCAGCGAGGATGTATTGTGCTTCGAATAACTATAGGACACTCATGTCCATGTGCCTTGCTTTGTTGTAGTAGTATGCAGTGTGTCCCAGCTGGCTTGTAGCCCAGGGTGGGTGTGAATGCGGTCCAACACAAAATCGTAAATTTACTTAAAACACAATGAGATTTTCTTGTGATTACGTGTCACGATGTATTTAATGTGTGGCCCAAGACAACTCTTCTTCCAGTGTGGCTCAGAGATGCTGAAAGGTTGGACATCCCTGATAGGGCATGCAGAGTAGAGATAGGCCCTTTAAGTTGAAACCTTAATTCTGCCTCTTTCACTGCCAAAACTTTGTTTTGTTTCCCAGCAGAAGGAAAACCCCATCGTTTTTCAGGGACTTCTTTGTATTCATTTAAGTTTTTACCAGACTCAGAATCTTTTGGTTCCAGTGGCCCTGCTCCTGATTTTTTTTTTTTTGAAGTAATACATGTAGGCTTTTGCTGACCAATTTCTTCTCTTATTCTTCTTTGCTTTTAGTTTCTTTGACTCTTTGAGGTTTTATGTACTTGGTTTTTATTAGTTAATAATTATAAACAAAAATGATGCTTTCTCATGAGAGAAGTGTGGCACCTCGTCCTCTCTCTGAGCACTGATATAATGTTAACTAATCTTCATGGAGTTTTGCAAATATTTGCATAAGAGAGGAGAAACGCAGAAAGATAATGAGTAAGAAACTTGGATGGTTGTCAGTGGAGTACCCGACACTCAGGGCTGCCACATGGACAATCCACTTGGATTCAGAGGAATAAGCTAGCTACCTTTGCCCTTGCTCAATTTTATTTGTCTCTTATTGGCTGCTTACATCTTAATTAGGACTGCTGTTTGTCAGACCACACAAAGATATAATTGTTAGCTACTTATACTCAGATATAAAAGGAGACTTGCTTATGAGCCCATTGGTATCTTTTTAGACTTTTCATTGGCATTTGCCAGAATCATGTGAACCACTGAGATAAGAAGTTGTTCACTAGCTGCCAGTGCTTTAGCAGAGCTCTATTCACATTAACCCAAACTCACATTTCATCTTAGAAACTGCAACACAAAGAATGAAGATACTAACATTTTCCCGTTGTGGCATCAATATGCCAAATTGAGTAATTTGTTTTGTTCCTTTATTTTTTCTTCAATTAAAAAAAAAGGCTTTGGTTAGCATCTCAATAAAAAAATAGTATCTCCGATTTCCCTATAAATTGTTTCTTAGTTGCTATTTCTGATTTCCCATCACAACCTGTTTTCGTCTTGGTATTGTATTGGTGAGGAAATCTCATCTCAGGTTTTCTTAGGAAATCTCTTGGCCTAGTAGATACTGAATACCGGCGTCAGGCAGGCTGCGCCAGAGCCCTCCCTCTTCCACTTAACAGCATTGTCATCTCGCTCAGGTTTTAGACATGCTAGCCTTCAGTTTCCTGGCCTTTGAATAACAGTAACAGGGATAATAACACTTAACAGCACTCAGCTTAGTTCAGAGAGAATAGGTGTTTCATGTTGGCTATTTTGTTGTAAACAAAATATAATCCTAACTTTTTGTCAACATGGGTTGTCAGATTCCTTTGATATAATTATGACTTAGTTTAAGAAAAATCACTGAGAAATTTTGAAAATGATATGGGTAAGAGATTTATTACTTCACTAATCATGAGCAGAGTACAGTGTGTGGAGCTGACATTTTTAATGAAATGTATTTTGTAAGTGAAATTTCTGTACTTTCATTTAGAGTAAAATTTACTGTTTGACTTACCACTCTATTAAAACTACCATATGAGAACCTCCTGTGTTTGTGTAAAAAATTTTGAAATGTGGTCATGAAATTGCTGAACTGTTACTCATAAAGGGTTTTCTGTAGTCCTCTGATCACATCAGTTTGGATTAGTTTTGTCTAGTTAGTTTTAACTACTATAGTATGTTAATAATTGTGTCTGAATTCTGTGATTTCACGAGAAAGCTTAGGAACGTGTGGCCCGTACTGATCTTAAACTGTCTAATGGCGAAAGTACTAATGTTTTGTTTTACACGTCCATATGAATATTAAACCAGCTCAGTAATAAGGGAAAGAGAAAATATCCTTGATCACATACACATTGTACAGGTTTATAGTTATACCCTTGTCACAAAGCAATTAATTGACATTTACTGACAACTCTACATTTTTCTTCAGTTATGCTGTAGTAAGTGTGTATTTTTAACCTGGCCTTACGAAAACTATTTATGAAAGAAGGCTGTAAAAAGCCAAGCTGTAGTGAAGCTTTTAAAACAAAATTGGATCTGGGGTGATGATGGTTTATTTAACAGATGACGAAGAGTATAGTATCTATTCCACAGCAACAGATACTGTAGTGAGCTGGAAACAAGAGAGCAGCTTACGTCAAACTGGAAAAAAGTGTGGTTTTGATACTCCAAACATGCCAGTGTTAAATGAACTTGTGAACTGGAACATTTTTGTACCCTGTTATATGACTTTGTACAAATAAACTATGATAAGGTTATGTGGTTCTGGCAGGTTCTGATAAAAAGGTCTGATAAGGGAAAGTGCGGTAGTACTGGAAAACCTGCAATATGAAAGGAAAACTGTTAATGTTTAATTTATAAATGTTTAGAGGCCACTTGCCCAGATGAAGTTTGTCTTCGCTATGGGGAGGCATAGGGTAAACATAAGGGCACCAATTCATACAGGGTACCTTTCTGCCATGTAGGCTCTGCTTCTTTGTACTGCGGAGCGATTCACTTAAACACAGGTTCCATGCTCCTGGCAGCTGCTGTTAACTCACTGTTTTCCAGACCCTGGCCTTCCTGACAGGTATTTTAAAATTAACGTAACTCGAGGGTCCACTGGGGAATTAGGGCAGAGGGCCTTGATCAATGGTTAGCACACCTACATCCTTTGCAAGAGTTGGCTCGGATTTGGAGGAGTCATCCTTTAGGGGTCCTCCCCCTCAGTTTGTGGTCCTTCCAGAGAGTGTACCAGTAGCGTTGGGAATATTTGTGGAGCTCTTGTAACAGAGCAGGGACTGGGCTGCCCCTAAATGAGATGACAATCCATTCGCCGTCTCAAAGCTGTTGAACTGCTCTGTTTTCTTTCTTGGCATTCTAATAGCTCATTTCTTGATTTATGTAAACCTTAAAAATGTAGGTGGCTATCGCTGGCATGAAGAGGCATTTGGGGCTTTATATATTTTTTAAGATTTTACGTATTTTTAGAGAGGAGAAAGAGAGGGAGAGAAACATCGATGTGTTTCCCCCGGGGACTTAGCCCACCACCCAGGCATGTGCCCTGACTGGGAATCAAACTGCGACCCTTTGGTTCGCAGTCCGGACCTCAGTCCACTGAGCCACACCCGCCAGGGCTGGGACGTTAATATTAAATGGTGCTGTGCAGGTGCTGCCTCCTGGTGTTTTTCTGTGTTGGCATGAGTGACCCTCATTTTGCAGTGACGCTTCTGTCTTCTGATTTGGGCTAAATTCAGACCTGCAGCTAGCTTTTTGTTTTCATCGAAAGAATACTAAGCCCCCACGTTAACCTTTTAATAATTTTTTTAAGGCAAACTAGTTCTCCCTGCCCCCACCAAGTTAGTCACAAAGCATTTTAAAGTACATTAAAGTTTTCTGACTTATTTTATATTTATCTCTTTGAACTGAAACATGCTTATGAAAAAATATTAGTATTCTCTCAATAAACTGGTTATATTCTAAAATCAGCCTTTCATGAGCCTTATTAATAAGAAATTTACTCTTAGAACTTTAGAAACATTGAATAATTGATACACACATTGTATAGCCTTTCAAACGAGCTTGACCTAAATTCAGAGTTTGTTAGAGGTGTAGTTCATGCATACAGTCACAGATAGCTCAAGGACTCACTGCTAACACACTGTGAAGAATAAGAACTACAGGTAGTTAATATTAATGCTGTGCACATCAGAATTCTGGATTTCTCTTGAGTAGTCGGGGAGATAAGGTACACAAGTAAATGTATCATGTGTGCTGGTGAAGTCAAGGTCGGAGAAATATATGACTTCTGATTTAAGAGATTAGAGTTCAGAGAGGAAGGGTTGAGAATGACATTGCAGTGAAAAATGGGTGCAGAAAAGACGTTTTCGGGGAATAAATCATACGTGCTGTGGCTTGGGGGAGCAGAAGGTACGGTCAGGGTTGTGGTGGGAAAGAAGGGATCTAGCTGATGACTCCTTGCCACGTGATGTCGCAAAGCACTACGTGGGCAGCCGGCAACAAGCTACGTGGATGCTGCTGCCGGATGAGATGCATGAGGAAGGGTGGCAGCCAAGAACGGCTTTCTGAGGCACTCACGCTAGCCCTTATGGGAATGGAGAGATTTGATTAGGAATCTGTGTGTTCCCAGGAGAGAAAGGAGCGTAGACACTAGATAAAAACAAGGGCAGTGGTAAGACCAGTTTTCCTCTGTTGAGGTTGAGAGAGAAAACAGTAAGTTGGCAGACTGAAGAGCCTTGAGTACCAGGCTAAGGAATTTAAATTTTATTAGGAATGATTTGGGGGATTATTTTTTGACACTCCCTTGCTGAGGAACTTTTAGTGATCAGAGCAATGTTTTGTGAAGGTGGAAGGAAGACTAGAAACAGGGCACCTGTCAGGGGAATTGAATAAATTTGATAACACTATATGAAGAAGTAAAATGAAGGAAAATAGAAGAATAAATAATGGTTATAATTTAATCCCAAAATGGTGGTAACAATTTGAATATTTGATGCTTTGGGAGAAAGTGTTCATGTAGTTAACACTTTTAAAAAATTGAGATGTAAACAACACATATCTGTAAGTTTAAGGGGTACAGTGTGTTCATTTGAGTCAACACTTTTTATATCATTTTTGGGTCAACACATTTATTGAGCACCTATTATGTGTGGGAGGCACGGGGCTTATTGTTGGGAAGAAAAGGGCAAAGTCTCTGCCCAAATGAAGCTTACATTTAATGGGGAAAGAGACAAGAAATAAATAGGCAATGATAAAGGCTCTGAAGAGAAAAAGCAAGGTAGGCGATCAGGAGTGATGAAAAAGAGGGCAGTGTTTCAGAGTCTGAGATAACATCTGAGTAAAGACCTGAATGAAGTGAGCAAGGGAGGCTCTTCACTACCTGGGAAAGAGCATCCCCAGCAGCAGCACAGCAGGTGTGGCCTTGAATGCCCGGTGCCCCACAGGAAGGCTGCCTGGCTGGGGTAGAGCAAGGGGCAGAGTGGTAGGGAATGAGACACACAGTGTAACCAGGGAATAGAGCATGTAGTGTCCTGAAAGCCATGGTGGAGAGTTTGAGTTCGAATTTTATTGCAGCTATGTTGGAAGGTCATTGGGAGTGCCAAGATCTATATTTTCAAAAGATCACTATGGAGCAGAGTTGAACAAGAGGAATACAGTCACGTGCCACTGAACGATGGGATATGTTCTGAGATACGTGTTACTAGGCGAATCCATTGTTGCACAAGCACCATCAAGTGCACTTAATAACCCTAGGTGGTATGGGCACACACCTGGGCTCTTGTGATACACCACCGTGGAATACAGAGTCTTTTGGTTAACCAAAACATCAGGCAATGCATGACTATAGTTAGGAGGCTATTGCCATCCCCCAGGTGAGATAAATTGGTAGCTCTGAGCCTAGGGCAGCAGCAATGGAGGGGGTGAGAAGTGGTGGGCTTCCAAATGTCTTTGGGAGGTAGAACATATCTGTTGATGAGCTCGATGTGGGTTGTGAGAAATAGAATTGAGGAATAACTCCAGGGCCTACATGGTGGGTTTGTGTCTCTAAGAAAAGACAGTTCTGCCCCCCGGTGTAAGCAGACCCTCTCAGCCCATTTGTGTGGAGGCTCCCTTCCTCCCATCACAGGTACCTGGGTTCTGCAGGGTACCAGCAGCGTGGGGGGGGGGGTGGGCAGCAGCAGGATGGTGACTCAGTTATTGGCCTGAGCTACTGGGTGAATTGTAGTGTCATTTCAAAGTGAGGGGGACAGGAAGAGGAGCTAAGGTGGGGTGGAGAGTGGAGGGAAATTGGTGGAATGAAGTCCTCTTCTGGGCATAAGTGTGAGATGCCTATTAATAACATCCCAGAGGCAACGTGAAGCAGGCAGACTGATTAGGACTTTTGGAGCCCAGGTGGGGAGCCATCAGGGCTGCAGAGAGGTTTGCTATTTTTTGAGTTTGAAATGACAGCATGACAAGCAAGTGGAGCCATAGGGTTAAGGCTCACAAAGATTTAAACAAAGATTTAAAGATGTAGAGTGCAGTCATTCTGCACAAGGAATGTATAAAATCATTGAGGGGATTATGTTGAAAAACACGAAGGATGGAGACTGCCTTCGGCGTATTACCAGGCAGTGGGAAGTGGGAAATGACTGCAAAGCAACAGCCAGGAGGAAGATCCGGATGGCCAGCATCGTGGAAGACTGGGAGTGAGAGGTCAGAGGTAATCAGGCTTTAGGACAGCTGCCAGAGCTTTTGAAGGTACTGTCTATCTAGAGGTGATAGTGGGTGTGAAGTTAACTTCCAGGGAATTAAAAATACAAACTACTTTCAGAAAACAGCTACTGAACGTGGTAACAATAGGGTTATGTGTTGGTTTTCAGAACAGGATGAAGTTGTGACGTGAAGGCAGAGATGAGGGAACCAGTGAAGGAGGGGAAAGTTGAAGGTACTAGGGACAAGGGGTAAAGGAGGGAGCAAAGTCAGGGAGCCTGGGGGCATAAGTTTGAAGAAAGAGGAAAGAAGTGTGTCTCAGAAGTGAGGAAAGATAGATACTTTTTGCTTTGAGGTTTGCAGGGAAGGAAGGGAACATAGGTCTAAGAAGTAGGTTTTAGCATAACAGGAGGGAGAGGTGAGAACAGTTTGTTATCTCAGTAAAACTGGGCAGAGTCATCTGTTCTAGGGGTCAGCCTGGGTAATAACATTCTGAGAAAAGTGTGAAAGGGAACCAAGAAAAAATTGTCAAGCAATTGGAATATGGAGAATAATCTGTAATGGCCCATCAGGGTTTTTTTTTGGGGGGGGGGGGCGGTGCAAGAATATAAAGGGAATTGAGAATTCCAAATTGATCCAATTAAAAAAAAGAAGTTAGGGGCACCTGGACCAGTGGTCCATAACCCAGCAGAGTGCCTATTAAAATCACCTGGAGACTTTTCAAAAACTGTTTTCCTGTAAATGTAGAAATGGGAGGAGGGATGCGTGTGTAGACTTTTAGAACGTTCTGGTTCATTCCATTAAGCTCCCCTCCACACTGAGGGGAGAAAAACTGTTTCCCGCTGAGAAAACTGTTCGGGTTTGCAGGAGACTGACTACAGAGTAGTACCGGGTAGCCAGAAGGAAAGTTAATGGACTGAAAGAATAAAAAGGGTTTTTTGTTGTTTTTAGTGATACCAACAATAATAGTAAGCAGTAGTAAAATTAAAATTTGGGGGATGTGCTCAGCCAGCTAGGTCCCTAAACTGCAGAACTTTACGGAGTCTTTCATATGCTCATGAATTCCCAGGAAGGGGGATTTAATATTTAAAAAATACCTGACCACAGGACGCTGCTTTCCCCTTTATTTTTATTGTTGACGCTAACACAGATGTCCCCATTTCCCCCACCTTTGCCTGCCTCTACCCATCCTCCCCCAGGACCCTTTTTGTCGTGGAGCGTCTGTGGTCTCATTTCCGTTGAACACATTTTGAAAATGCTGAAGTAGAGTCCAGCAGTGGTTAGTTTCAGTTTGGTATAAAAGTTCACAGCTTGTGGGAAAGGGAAGCCATAGTGGAAAAGAAGGAATGTCTGGGTTAAAATCTCAAAAGCAGCTCCCAGGGCCATGGCTTTGTTTGTGGATAACTGGGTTACTTTTTTATTGATTGATTGATTGTAGAGAGAGGAAGAGGAGGGGAAGAGTAACATCAACCCCTTGCTCCATTTTATTTATGCATTTATTGCTTGATTCTTGCATGTGCCCTGACCAGATATCAAACCCACAACCTTGGTGTAACCGACTGAGCTACCCAGCCAGGGCTAGCTGGGTTACTTTCCATCCCTCCAATTAAATTTCCCCTTTCTTCTATTAAGCTCAATGTCAGCTGTTGAAGTTGCAAAGTATAAGATAAAAGTGGGAATTTATGAAGGATTCACAAACAGTGTATGTTCAATAATTCAGTTTCTCAAAAATGACTGGATAAAAAGCCTTTATGAAAGCAGACCAAAATCCAGTGGCTTTAGGATAAACTAGCTTTTTCCTTGTTATAAGGACAACAAAGTGGATAACTGTGAAACGAAGATACATGTTGAAGTCTTGGAGCGCTCAATAGCAGTGCCTTAGTATTCTGGGAGGGCACCCCCCTTGTGAGCAGAGGCAGTGCCATGGGCTCTGAGAATGCCCCAACGTACGCTGCCTGGGCTTCGGAGTGAAGACTGCCCTTCCAGTGAAATACAGTCCTGTCTCAAGTTTGAGATGATCCATACTGAATGTTGTCTCTCAAGATTGCCAGGCCAGTGATTGGCGAGGACAGTGACTGCTGATAGGGATCAGACATTCAGGTAGCGTGATGTAGTTTGTAATAATGTCACAGCACTGAAACACACTGAATGAGGAAGGCTCTGAACAAATTTTAGTTGCCCCAACTGTGTGTGCGTCACAGGTCACAGCTTTCCATTCTTTTGGGCAAATTGGTATCATTTCATTCCTTCCCTCGTGTATCGCATCTTTATTGTTGAATTTCCGCTCATAATCTTCTATTGGAAAAAGAAAAATAACGCATATATGCCTTCATTTTGTGCACTTGTGATAACTTTCTGTGTGAACCAGCTGAAACGTTTAAAGCACCTGGAATCACCTACCAGTAACGACTTACATTCTGTTTACTTTCTGCTGTGGAAGCCTGAACTTTCTTTTCTTCACAGGTGAAGTCAGTGATAAACCTTTTGTTTGCTGCGTATACTGGAGATGTGTCCGCACTTCGAAGGTATGTTAATGGGGTGGGTTAGCATATGGTTTATAGATGTTTATGAAGTTGCTTCTGGGCAAATGGCCGTTTTTAAGGCTAAAATCTCACTCGCATTTCCCTCTAATAAAATGACTCAGACAAATTTATATTGTTTCCACTTCCAGTGTGGTAGGGTTGCTGTGCAGTCCTGTTCTTTTCTACTTCCTATCAAAGCCTAGTCCCCTGTTTTCCTAAATGATAACTGTTCAAATGCTTTCTCAACCCCCATCTATCTCCCCACCCCATCTCTGGAGGGGGCCGTGTGCAAACAGGGGCATTGGGGGTTCTACAGATCACCAGAGTTAGAAAGGTCGCCTAGTACTGCGTATTTAACATAAAGACTTTTCTATAGACTTGCAACTGAACTTTAATGTGAAAAAAAGTCTGTGCCTAATTTCCACCTTTGTTTTAAAGTCTGATTAGTACCTGTATTAACAATACTGTTATAAACTTCACAGTTGCTAAGAGACTAGATCTTAATTGTTCTCACCACAAAAAAAAAATCCACTGATAATTATGTGGTTGATAGGAGTGCTAGCTAACACTTTGTTGATAATTACATTGTAATATATAAATGTATCAAATCAACACATTGTACACCTTAAACTTACATAATGTTATGTCAGTTATATCTCAATAAAAATGTGCTCTTCAAAGACATTTTACAAAAATAAAGTCTGATTAGTACTTGTAAACTGTAGACTGTAAAACATACAAGGATGGGAGTCTTAGTGAAAACACAGCTTTAGTGTAGGTATTAGTTACTTGCCCCTCTGAAGCACAAACTTCGGTATAGTTGTACCACTATTCTTGAGTTTTGAACAATAATGTCATGAAGCTTCATTCTGTGAGATGGTGAACATGCCCTCCTACCCAGAGCAAAGCTAAGGAAGAGAGGGGAGGTGGTGTTTGCCTGAGGCGCTGTGTACTGGTTGAATAGGGTCTCCAGATGCAGTTAGTGAGCCTCGTGAAGGATGGCACCTGTCTCACTTAGACTGACCTGATGGTTTAAATGTTCCGCACGTGAACTAAATTTTGTGTACATATAAAATGAACGGCTGTGCTTCCAAATTTTCAGATTTGCTTTGTCAGCCATGGACATGGAACAGCGAGACTATGATTCTAGAACAGCACTCCATGTAGCTGCTGCAGAGGGTAATTACATGAACCACTCATCTATTTCTTTTTCTCAGACTTAATTTCTACTCAATACTAAAATCTGCTTGTTTTGTTTTGGGCATAGGTCATGTTGAAGTTGTTAAATTTTTGCTGGAGGCCTGCAAAGTAAATCCTTTTCCCAAGGATAGGTGAGCACCAATGTTACCTTCTAACATATCACTGGCAAGCCAGGGTTTTATTATACTGGGGTATAATAGTTAAGTGACAGTATATTGAAATCCATTATGTATATCTTGGAGACATTCTTGAACTTGGTATGATTCCTTACAAAGGCAACAAAACCTTATTTCTGCTAGGGAAATTGTTCTCTTTCCCATATTCTATTTCTTGTCTAAGGATGGTGTCTTATCTAGAATTTTTCAGGTTAGTGTGACTGTCAGTCAGTACACTGTATGAAGAAAACAATTCTTTGCGTTTGGAAAGAGAATAGGAATTTTGTTTTCATGGGATTTTTAACTACATGGGGTAGACAAGATCGACATTTATGGGACCATATTTAAAATGTACATGAATATTACTGTTATAGAACCCTAAAGTGAATATACTGGAGTTTGTTGAAGTTCCTGGATTTGGGTAGTCACTTTTAGAAGGCTTCATGGAAGTGAGGTTTTAATCGGTGCTTTGGGGAAGAGACGAGGTTTGAAGGCACGGAAGAGAAGGGCTCTCCTTGATCTTTCGTGGGAGGTACTGGCCTGGGATATATTTTGCTCCTCTGCTTTACACTGGTCCGGGTGCAAACTGCCATTCATCCTGCAGTAAATGCTGTCCACACAGTGGTCAAGGGAGGGGTAAGAGTGAAGCTTCTGTATATAGTGGAAATCTGCACTCATATACTTGCACATGGCATGACTATCTCTATATATTTACGTGCTCCAGTGTTGGGTGCGTAAGTGTTCACAAGGGTTATATTCTCGTTAGATCTCTCACTTTATCATTATTTAGTGTCCTTTTTGCCTCTTATTTTAACCCTTGTTTTAAAGTCTACTTTGTCTGATACAAGTATTGCTACCCCAGCTTTTTTCTGTCCTTTCCATTTGCATGAAATATCTTTTTCCATCCCTTTACTTCCAGTCTGTGTGTCTTTGGTTCTGAGGTGGGTCCCTTGTAGACAGAATATATATGGGTCTTGTTTTCTTGTCCATTCAGCTACCCTGTGCCTTTTGGTTGGAGCATTTAATCCATGAATCCGTGAGTAATGAGATAAAGGTTTAGAAGAATAGAAGGAAAGAAATACTTGGAGAGATTTGATATTAATGAGTTTGGATTGGATAATTGAGGACTGTGTTAAGTTTGGGGCATGCTGATTATTTTCTTTTTCATTTTTTTTTAAATTAGAGGTTTGGCTTTTATTAGTTCAGCTTGCAAGAAATGCGGACAAGTTATGTCAGTGTCTAAAAACTGTTAGCAATTTTGCAAGTGTGGGGAGACTTCGGTCATCTAAGATCATAACCTTTATTGGCAGTATTCTAAACCTCGCGTTAGGGTTACAGCCCTCCACCCTTTTATTCCCAAATGTAATGCCCATAACAGCTCTTTCTAGAGCAAGAAACTGAAGTGGTTTTTTCCTCACCTGTGTTTATAATCCCACCTAAAACATTATTTAACACATGTGGAAGTATTTACTGTGTTTTGCATATTTAAGGATTGAAACATTTTGATTTTACCCTAACTGGCCACTTGGAATGTGGAAGTAGATAGCAAAAGTTAGCAAAATAAATAACTAGGTGTTCACCTATTTGAGAATGTAAGTTAGACCAAGACAATTCTTTCCTCTATTGCATCGAATCAGTGTCACCTCAAATTGTAAAACAGGCTTGAGTGAATTTAGTGTATTCTGTAAAGTTCTTATTTTGCATTATTCACAGAAAAAAAAGAGTTGCAAAGAAAATAACTTGGAGTTAACATTCAGTATTTTTTTTTCCAGAAAGACATAATTATGTGCTGGATTGAAAAGTCCCCCCACTTCCCCATTTAAGGCCACTGACTCCCTAAATTAAAGGCCAATTCATAGAAGTAAAAAGCAACTTAATTCAGCTTTTTTGGGGGGGAGGAAATACATGTGAAATGTTACTTACCTGATTTAAAAAATTAAGAACAGGTTACCAAGGTTTATCCAAAAATATTTTTCAAATGAAGCTATATACAAAACCTTTTGGATCCATACTGTGGCCTCCTTAAGAAGGTAAAAGGGTAACGACAGAGATGGAAAGAAATAGCAAGAAGGAAAACCAGAAGGTTGTGAGTGGCCCATGAGAGCCTGGTAGCCAAGGAGAAGTGACAGAAGTAGAGAGGATGGGAAGAGAGGCATAATAGTTTGGGAAGTATTTGGGAACTTAATTATCATACTCTTGTCATTTACTTGGGTTGGGTTTCGTAGTCTTGTCTCCTTTTTCACGAGGCTAATTAGCCCTTTAACCACTGCTGGCAACTCTTCCTGTCTTCCGTCTTCATCTCTGTCAGCCTAAGGAGCACTGCCCAGAAACACACGATGGAAAGGGTGGCTATGCTTCTGCTTGAGCAGCTGAGCCCCTGGATTCCCCTCTTTACCAGAGATGATGCAAGTGGCCATTCCTCTGGGCTTGAGCTGGCTCCTGCAATGTGTATTTGAGCTCTAATGAGGTGGTGGTTATTTCCAGACTCGTGAGATTTACTGTGATAGGAACACAAATGTTCTATCAAAGGCTAGGGTGATGAATGCTATATACCTGAATTTTCTTTGGACATTTTATTTAAAGACAGATTCTTTGAGCTTTTCATGAAGTTACAATTCAGGAATCTAGAGGAGTCTGTTTATCTGTCATCACTAGAGCTTCCCCTCCAAAAGCACTTAGGCATGTGAACAAGATCCTCCTGTAGAACATAATTTTCTCTTCCTTCTCATATCCCAAAGTTGGCTCTGAGATCACTTTCTGAATTATAAATCCCTTTCTGTATTTCAATTAATTTTTACTTACGTCACTGCTAAAATGGCTAAATCTGAATGGCCCTTTAACCTGCATTTGGAACCCCAGAATGCTCGGTTTCACCTTTACCTAACTACCTAATGACCCAGGAATTGTACAGCAATTACCTAATGACCCAGTCCGTGCTGTGCTACTTGTGTAGGTGGAACAACACTCCCATGGATGAAGCGCTGCACTTTGGACACCACGACGTGTTTAAAATCCTCCAGGAATACCAAGTCCAGTACACCCCTCAAGGAGATTCTGACGATGGAAAGGAAAACCAAACCGTCCATAAGAATCTTGATGGACTCTTGTAATGATCTTAACCCCAAGATTTAAATCGCTTACCTATTTAATTGTGGAAAATGATTACAAAGAGCGTGTGTGTTTCTATCTGGTAGTGATGTATATTTTACATTTGTCATTTCAGTGTTACTGGAGTTTTTCTTCATTGTACGCACAGGACAAATCTGATCTCTTTGGGAAAAATAGAAATAAAACAAATCTCCCTCCATAATGTGAGCGATAATTTACCTCGTGCATTGTATAATTTGATGTAAATGAAATAGTTACCAACGCTAGCTAAACTGTGAGGTTTTCATGATTTACTTTTGTGTTTTTTGAATTTTCAGTTCATGGTGAGCTGCTTACATGCCTCTGTAAATTAAGCTCTGTCATACAGCCCGTCCAAGTGGGTCAAGGCTGCCTTTAGAAGCAAAACAGTGTGATTTTCATGACTTCAAATATAGACTTAGTTTGAGTGTTTGAACAACTATATGCACTTATGGTAGTGTGTTTAAAATGTCTCCCATCGCCCTAGCTTCATGATGTGACTTTGAAACTTATAATAATAGTTAACAACAGTTAGTAGGATAGACCAGTTCTGACTAGACTTTATCAGGGAATCTGTTTAAGATATATTTGGTGACCAAAACATATTTGCGAATGTAGTTATAATACTTTTGAAAATTTTCCTTTTTCTATGTCCCCTTTGCCCAGCCTCTCTTCCCAGACGCTGAGCTGTTTGCCTCTCTCCTTTAGCTGGGAAAATGGATGCTGGCATCTATGCAGTTTTCATGTTTTCCACAATAAGTCAAAAAATTCCTCATTTATTCGGCATCTAAGCTATAACTATGCCACTTCTCTATAGGAGATGAGCCAGAGACAAATTACTAAGTACAAAGTAGTCAAATTTATCAGCCTAAAGAAGGGATGTGCTACACAGCTCTTTAAAAAGGTATTTTTCAGCTTCCAGGATAAATTCAGAAGTGCTCTAAGTTACCAAAGTTATTATAATGGTACTGGAACTGCTACAAATAACATTTGTTTTTTAAACCTGTCATTAAAACTGCATCGAGATATTTATTCTATTTAGGGACCACTAGATCACTCCAGTTTTCTCCTGATTCTGTAGTGGATGATTTTTGGTGGACTCTATCATTTAATAATAATAAAAGGCCATTCATTTCATTTTAAATTGAGACCCAGCGTTTGTTTTGGGGAGAAACTGCACACACACTTTATCTATCGTACCTCAGAGGGAAAAGGGTATGTTAATGAGAACTTCTGATGTTAAGCACACACACGCACACACACAAATGAGCTTCTTTGAAGCTGTGTTTAGTGAAATAAGCAGAAACCTCAACCACATGAATGTTAGTTGTTACATTAATATAGCAAATCCTTTTTTTTTTCCTATCGGCACACACAGCTGCTTCCAGGCTTTATCGTGCCTCATGGCCCCTTTCCCACTCTGCTAGCCTTCAAGTGTCAATTTTTGCTTCCAGTCTAAGTCAGCTGCTCTGCCGTCGCCCTCCTATTCCACAGACAGTACCTCCTTTAGTGGAACCATGGCCAGTGTTCCTTACCTGAGCTGCATCAGGCCCGAAGCCGCTCCCGTGTGTCCTTCTGTGGGAATAAGGTGGGTGGGCATCCAGCCCAGCTGCTGTGCTCCTGCCCCATGAATCTATGTCAAGCCATGTAGACAGGTAGCATTTGCAAAATACTGCAGAGGAACAAAGATATCCCCCAAGATATTATGGGGTAGACACACTTGAACTGAAATCAATTGAAATAATTTGGCTCAACTAGCAGCTTGCTTTGTGTGATTAAAATGTAACATTAAGATGGTTCAATTGTGTGGCTTAACGATTACCAATGATTTTGAAGCTTTTCTTTAATAAAATGAGGTTCTAACTATTATATTGGAACAAAGATAGTTTTCGTATCTTTTCTCAGATCAAGACTGTTTTGTAAAATCATTCTGGTTTAGTTAAATGTGCCCTTATTCACCCACGAGGTTATTTGTGTGACTGTACACTGGTTCCGGCTCTGGCCGTTTGCTGTTGGCTGATGATAATGAACACATTTGTTTAAATGCTTTTGATTATGCTGTTAACTGCTGCCATCTGTATACTCCAAAGACCTTTTTGTTTTGGCTTTAGTGCTTTTTTTCTGTATCATGAAAGCTGTATGTGGTCATGTTTATTTCAAGTTTTGTATACATTGTTGTTTTTGCTGCTTTCGGTTCCAACGATCTCATCTTTGGGTGTAAACGTGCTGTAGCTCACGCTGCCCCTCTGCTCTTGGCTGCAGAGCTGGATGAGCTGTCCCTATCTACCGTTTGATGCTGTTGTATGTCCGGCAGGGACTGAATGACCCGACGTTGGATTAAGATTCTTCCTGGGGATTGTACAGCTATGAATGTATTTGCCACCAGAACCTCCCAAAGTGAATCTAATCTTAAAACTCTAAGTTGTAAGTATTTTGAAACCGGGAAATATTTATTTTAAATGAAATCATGTAGTGTTGCTTTTTACGGCATAATAAATACATGTATCAAAAAAACAAAACCTGTGAAAATGAAATTTTTGAAAAAAAGCTAAGGTTTTCTCTTATATCATGGGGCTGGGAACTCCAATGAGATGGGGACTGTGTTCAGTTGGTTCAGATCCACTTCCAATGCCTACTGTGAGGCTGGCACCACACAAGGTGTTAGGTGTGGTTACCATAGTGATGCAGGTGAGAATTGTATGTGAGCTCAATCCTTGAAGGTGACAGGATGGGCAGGCATGTATTCCCCTACAAGCTGACACTATCCCTTGATAGTTCGGAAGTACTCAGTACATATCAGTTGAATTGAAATATTGAACATGTCCTTTGCTAGGAGTGGTTCTAAAACCTCTAAAGAGTAGAGAGGTCCTTTTCACAAAGCCTTGCCATCTGCTTAGGGAGCTGAACCTACCGCTGCCACACTAGGGTCTGAGCGGGACCAGCAGGTACACTGCAGCTCCAGGCTGGTTCACGGGTGTGGGGAATGGCATTTGCTTCCAATGTGCGAAACCCCTGGTCCCCAAGTTTAGGGTTAGGGTCTGGTTTTCTCACCACAGAGAAGGTACACGAACACCACAGCTGTCCAGTTTCAACTACCAAAAACTATTTGTCACAAAGTAATTTGCTTTGTTATAGCAGTCAAACAGTGTTAATCTCTCTGCATTGCTGACATTTTGGAACTGAAAGAGACATCAGAAATTTTGAATCTAATCCAGTTCTCTCACAGATGAAGCTGAGACCTAAGAGTGGGATGTAATACGAACTTAGTCCCATGTTCCTTCCTTCCATCCTACCACACAGTGCACACTATGGATAGAATATCCAGTTATCTGCCTGTTAGCTAAAATCTTGTCTCTGTGTCACTTTAAGGAGAAGCATAAATGCTACACTGTTAAGTCTTGCAAGAAGTCAGCTTGAACTGTGCATATGCACATGCTCAGATAAAAGCCTGACATCAATGCAGGGGAAACACATGGATGAATAATAATCCCAAATAGTGAAAAACTGAATTATACTTGTTCGTAATATAACATGATTGTTTTATTTTTGTGGGATTTGGGGGCGGGGGGAGCCAGGGTAATCATCCTAATGTCACCTGCTAACCCTCATAGTAAAATGAGTAAATTTGTAAATCATAGACCCAGGTGGTAGAGGAAATTAGCCCATGAATGTGTTAGGTGGCACTGAAAACAAAGGCTTTGGGGGAGAGGTGTATTTTACAGTTATATACAGAAAGGATGTGGTTTACTAGAACACCAGGGAAGGTACGTGTGTTTTTAGATGAGAAGGATTAGAAGTTGTCAATTATTAAAAAGGGGCAAAGATTGGGTCTTTTGTTTCTATTCTGGATCCTGAACCTGACCCCAGGCCTCCATGAGCCCTCGACTTGCCCCTTGCTGCCTCTCCAAATAGTCAGTGAAGAGTCGTCTAGGACGTGAGTCCAACAAGCAGTCGTAATAGCAAAAGAACATCAAGACTACTTCCTTCTCGTACAAGAAATGGGGAAAGGCTGTAAACAGACACTAACACCACGGTATTAGGGTGTTATAACAGCATTAAGAAATACAGAATTTACAGTATGATAATAGGTATTTGACAGCTTTCTGTCAAAGGTACCTTTTAGGTACATTTATAAATTCTTTGTATGCTGAATATAAACTTAAAATATAAGTTTAAAACTGTTTAAGTATGGTTCTTTTCTTCAGCTGGTCATAATAGATATTTAATTGCTCAGTATGAGAAACATAACCTGAAGTTAATTCACCAGAACTTGGAAGCTGAGTCTTGAGTGAGTTTCATTTAAGAGCTATATAAACTCATCTTAGAAAGTTCTAAAATATATTATCTTTAGCCTCCCTAAAACTGCTTTAAATGCCATTTCTTTGAAATTGTGTATATTCTATATAACATTTAAATTTTTGTTGCTTTTGGCTGTATGTTTGCTTCACAAAATCATTCTTAATTTAAAAAAATGTTTAAATGTCACTCGAGAACATTTTTTTATCGCTTTTTAGAGAAAAAGGAAGGGAGTGAGGAAGGGAGAGAGAAGCGTCAATTAGGCAGTTGCCTCCCACACTCACCGGGACCAGGGATAAGCTTACGAGGCAGGTAGGTGCCCTGACCAGGAATGAAACCCGCAGCCCTTTGGATCCGGGATGATGCTCCAACCAACTGAGCCACTCTGGCCACGAGCTCTTCAGTTTTAATAAGTAAGATGACTGTACTGGAACATATGATCCAGTATCTTAAAACATCTTAAAATTCCACAAAATCAGGGACCTTTCTCTGATTTTGTTTACCAACATTTCCCAAACATCTAGTGTAGTGCTTGGCTTATTGTAGGTACTCAATATACATTTGATAAACTAATAAATGAATGAATAACCAAAAGAAGCTATTCGAGTAAATTACCCCTTTCTTTGGGAACAGCATCTCAGTTCAAACGGTAGCCACCAGAGTTTTCAAAACAATTTCTAGTTCGTTCTTGTTTTCCCTGGGACAGTCAAATGTGAAAATGTGGAAGAAGCGCTTTGTTCCTTAAGACTTTATATTCCACTTCAGCTTACAGACAATAAACAGGTTTTGCTCATTTAATGCCAGATAAATAGCAAAATCTATTTATTGCCATTTCAGAAAACTCTCTTAGTAAGGAGAAATTTCTCCCAAGTGTTACACATATAAGCTCTATGCTTATGGAACACCCTGCAAATTCCATACCAGAAATAGTCTTAATCCATCCCTAAGCCAGGATCTACTTAGTGACTTCTTACAATGACCAATTACATCGGAATACAAACTTAGGCTAGCTATGCAGGGCATTATCTACTTTACTCCCTGGAGAAAAATAGCTCTCCATGTTCCTTATAAAGAAACGCCGTATTTCCGAGATGTAAGCACGGCAGATATGGAGATGAGAATAGTTGTTACAATGCCAGAATTCAAGCTTGTTGTGGCTTCATAATACTACTGTTCCCTGATAGCTCTTCACACAATAGTTAAGTCTAACCTGCCACAGTTACGTCTAACTTGGTGATTGTCTTTTCTTACACTATTTTTTTCCAGCACATGGTGTCTTTACTTTAAGAAGGTCACGGCTTTCCAGTTTATAACGTCTTTGGAGAAAAATGGCTCCTTTTTGTGTGTGATAACTTCCCAGTAATAATTCATCCAATCACAGAGGTGTGGATTTTAGATGGCTGCTTTGGAGACAAGACAGAGTACCATTTTACATACATTTTAAAATTAAAAACTTACATTGGCAGTACTGAAATTCATTTTAAAATAAGCGTCAGATTATTTGTGCATTTGGAGGCAGCTGTGGTTGCCAAAGCCAAACTGCTTTTTTCCAGTCGCTTTCTGTGGCACCCGTGACAGCCCGTTCTAATATTGCTTCCCCTCTGCTCTCTCTTACTCACTATCTTCACGCACCACAGCAATTTGAGTACAAGCAAGGTAGGAAAAAACAGCACTTTAAAAAATGGTGTCACCAATCGTATTTGAAAGTAAGGGCTGATATATTTTTGTGTTTAATCATAAGTTTTAAAAAAATGAGAAAACGCTGAGCCTACACATAACGCCAGTAACCTTTAAAATCTTTATACCAAATGCTATTAATAAGAGACTAACACTAGCATTTTAACACTTCTGAAAAGTAAACAAAGTCTCTTGGCTAGTGTGGTATGAAACCATGCCAAATCATTCTCAAAGGACAAAAATATGCCCAATAGTTAAACATCAGCAATTACAAACAATTTTGTTCATGTCTTTGTTCCTTCACCACTTCAATAAGTCAGTGCAAACCCAGCCAGGTTTATGTCATTTTATGTAAGAAGAACTGGGAGGCAGCCTTAATATGTGTTCAGTACAAAGTACCATGGTGCATATTTAGTGCAATACATGTACTTTAGCTTTAATTTCAGAATAGACATCAATAAAACTTTACTCCCACCAGAACAATACACATTCGCGTAGTGACAGTGGGATCCTGAGACGCGGCCATAAAGGCGGCAGTCCGTGCAGGGAGCCTGGGAGAAACATGCCCAACCCACCCCCCCCCACACACCACTTTTCTGTGTCAGTACTAAGGAAGGAAGAAGGTACATAACATAACACACTTCACAAATACTGTTCAGTCAAAAAGAGATTTAGAAAAGGCACAGGCCAGATAATGGAACCATTTGCAAATGTATTTGTCATAGAAACACATTTAAGAGTGAAAAACATGAAATTCTGAACACTTACATAGGACGAGTTTTCAAGTTATTCATTTATGTTATCTCTTGCTAATGATTTTTTGCTTAACTATTCTTTCTTCCCAATTTGAACATTTTATGACATAGTAAATACCAGGTAATAATAATAAAGACAAATTAACCCATTTAAGAATATCAGTTACATTTCTGAGTTCATCTACATCTATGATTAATTTCAACTTTTGAAAAAAATATGAATATTTGCCTTGAGAGAGTTGTTCGTGATAGCCTGGCTCCCTTGATGGAACTGCGAAGGCAATTTCATTTACCAGAGATCGTGGAGCCTTCGCGATGATCACTGGTACTTCTTTCTATTGATACTAGCCGACACCATAAAGCCTTACACTCGGGAAAGCTAATTCTCTCAAGAGAGAAAATTTGTCTTTACCTTTCAATGGCTAGTGTGGAAGATGTAATAAAATACATAATACAACTTTTCTGTCCAGATACAGGATGGCTCCCTTTGTTAAGAGTTGATGTAATTCTAGATAAACTTAACTTTGAACTATTTCATACGAAACCAGTGAAAAACTTGCAGCCATATTTCAAGCAGAGAAAACAAATAAGAATTCTCCAGAATTTGCCAGTCCTACAGCAAGAAGTTCCCTAAATAACCATGTGATCTATCCTACAACAGTTGGGCACTGACTTTACGTAAAGCATAAACATCTCACCTTCCCAAAGCACAGTCATTCCAGTTGTCCTATTTTGGGTGTATCTGCACGTTTTTCATTTGTAAAACCCACTCTGCGGAGAGTTTTCACTTTTACCTTTAATTAGATGCATGAAGCCCTTCAGAGTAACAGATGTTTCTGAATTAGGGAAAAATCCACTTGCTATCAACAGGTTGCAGCAAATTTGTAGGCCTTTCTTTCATTTCCCTAGAAATGCAGGATGTGAAGGAACTGAACAGCAGGAGGGAATGCCAGGTGGGAAGGAAAGATGTCGCCAGAGAAGATGAGGAAGTTCATGCTCTATACAGCATTCATCTGTAAAAAGATAAAATGCCGTTAAATGTATCATAATGATCTTGTTAAATGCAGATTCACATACTTAACATTGCTAGTCTGTTCAACAATGTAGTAAGAAGACACTTCCAACAGCACATAGCCAAGGGATTAGAGGATTTTTAGCATGTGTTATCATTTTTTCCTGGACTAAAGGAGACCTTTTATATCCTCCAAGCTGATGGATTATTCTCTGCAGCCTGCTGGCTTAATTCTGTTAATCCATCCAGGCTACATAAAGCTTTTTGTTGTTATGCAAGTCTGGGGACAGAGCATTGGAGGCAAATCTGCTCATGCAAAATAAGGGTGAGGCAATGCTCAGCTGTATGCCAGACAGAGAGAGGGATGTGGGAGAAGTGATGGATTTTCCTGAAAGGCCACTCAGCAGGAATAACAATTGAATGTCTTTCAGGTGGAGCTAGAGAAATAGAACCGTTAGGAGCCCCTTCACCTCTCCTAGCGCCTCCTGCTCAGCTGCCTGTGGGGATGTGTATGCTTGCTGGCATCTGTGAGTGGAGGCTAGGGATGCCGCTAAACATTCTCCAATGCGTATGACAGCCCCGTACAGCAGGGAATTGCTCAGCCCAAAGTACCACAAGAAATACAGCACTAGACTATAAGCCTCTTGAGAACTGCATCCATTTTTTTTTAAATCTCAAGTGCTCAATAGTGGGTGGTACATAGTGAGCCCTTAGAAAAATTATTTTGGATTAAAAGCACATGAAGATTTTGGCCCTGTTTCAGTGTGGCTGACACCAAAAATGTGTAGTTAAGATGGGAGATTTTGGACAGGGAGAGAGAGCCTGGATTCAAATCCTGTCACCCTCTCTTATTAGCTGTGTAATAAGTTATATTAACTAACCTCTCCAAATCTCAACATCTTTATATATTCAAAGAAGGCTAACAGTAGATAGCAAATAGATTTGTTCAAAGGATTAAATTGGATAGCATATGTAGAATGCCTAGTACACAGATGGAAAATAGTAAACAAGTAATAAATGTTCCTGTTATTATTATCATCAGCTTTGACCAAAGGCCTCTAGGAGAGGTGACTGGCTTTCAAGTCATGGAAGAGGAAATGCTCATTGTACAGGAAACCCAGACCAAACAAATACTGAGGTCACGCTGTAGAAAACAGTGGTGCTCTGTCTCTCTTGGACAGTCTCCTCAGCAGCATGTGACCCTCCTGCTCCGGAGGTGGCACGGGCACCTGCCCCAGTATCACCCGAGTCCAGAGCTGCAACCTTCAGCCATGACTGAAACCAGCCAGCTCCATGAGAGGTTGTTCTATTTCAGAGCATATGCCCTAATTCCAAGAGTGGGAGCTGAACGGAAACCATGGCTGAGGTTACAACTGCACACAGAAAAGGGGGATCTACTCATTTTGGAGACGAATCCAACTTTTGTCTAACAAGTGCTGTACCCGTATTATAGCCTCTTTTTAGCTCTTTTAGCTTTCTGTGGCTTTAATTTAGAGATATGGATGTGTGTGTGTGTGTGTGTAAAACAGGTTTATTTTATTCTACGATTGAAATGAATGAAATCCTTTGGAATGGAATGGGATGGCTCCAGGGGACATCCAGAGACCAAAACCCATTTCCTAGGATTTATTTAAATTGCTTTCACAACGTCATTCTGAGAGCACAGGGAAAGCAATCACACTGCTGGCACAGATGGAGGAAACTAATCCATCGTATTTTCTCAAGGTCACAGGAAATAATAGTGATGACAGAGTTAGAATTCTGATGTCCAAATCCCAGCACAGGCCTCTCACCCAAAGGCAACAAAGCCTTTGTCATAGTACATCAGAATAAAACATACTGAGTCCTGTGCAAACAGTTCATCCAGGGTGCATGTTGGAAAGGAAGCGAAGATGAGCCTTTTGTGGCAGGCGCTCTAGAGACACACTGGGTAGATTCACTATTTGTTCCATCACTTCCTGTTGGAGCTTAGTCAAGTTACCTAATTTTGGGGGCGCTCTTTTTCCATACCCATAAAAATGGGAATAACAATAATACCTAACTCAGAAGGTTGTTGTGAGGACTGAGTAGGTTATTTCCCGGGGAGTGCCTGGTATACACTAAGTGCTTAATAAGTGTCTCCTATTAGTGGTAGTGAGGATCCTGATGACGCGGTAACTTGCTCAGGAACAACACAGGAGGTTTAAAAGGAAAGCAGCCTGGTTTTTGGTTCCGTCAATGTGTCTTACACATTCTGAATAGGTGTTATACTTATGCCATTTTTGTGCCAGGCTTATGAAGCACTTTAAAACAGAGTTGGGGGGGGGGACATTCTAAAAGAGGATTCAATTTACACTTGTTAGTAAGAACGTAACTATTTTGCTATTACACTAAGCATTTTTCTAAGTAACTTTTTTTCCTCCTCAACAATAGGAAAGGCATAAAAAAGGATAGTGTAAGGATTTTAGCCTGTGCTTCTTCAGGTGAGGAAAAAGATCGAAGAAAAAAGTTACATGCCAGAAACTTAACTGGAAGCAGATATTACCGATGTTACACAAACGCACTCCCTGAACACATGGATCTGTGACCCCTGACGCGTGAAGAGCAGACCCTCTCCCCACCTCTCCTTCCCTTCCCTGCCAGCCTCCCTCGTTACTGGTCACCGAGGCTGTGCCAGGCACCAGGCGCACAGAGATGAAGAAAGGCCAGGAATGACACAAACAGGATTTTTTGGAAGCATGAAACAATTTTTTTCAAAATGAACTGAAATTCCTTTATGTAGAAGAGAGCTTAAAATTTTTAAACAGCATCAGCAAAAATCTGGTTAACCAAAAAAATCTTTAAGAGGACGGACTTGGACTTCAGGCTGACAAGCAAACACTCCTATTGGATATACTGGAAAACACTCTCTGGAAGAAGACTCGCTCTCACCCTGATACTCATTAACTGTTTCACTCCTGGAACCTTTTGCTCCTGGCAAGCCCTTCAGGGCTGCAGGTGTTAGCAGTGCAAATTAGTTCTCAAACACAGAGCCTGGGAAATTGTTTCACTGCTGCCAGCTGAAGTCTCTAACATTATTGTAATTACCAAACAGTCCCTCCCTTCCTAAAAATAACACTCCTTCAGACACAGCACTGAATTAACAGGCCAAAGGAAAACATTTTCTTATCAGAGAAATCTTAGTTCCTTAATGTTACGAAATTTCACTTAGTTTTTGGAAGGTGCTGAATGCCAGGCACAAAAATCCTGGTGATGGTGCAGCTTTTTTAGGCACAGCAGGCTCCAACTTATCATAGCCAATCTAAAAAACACCTTTCTTGGCTCTGCCAGAGGTTCCCTCTGATATCCTGCAACAGGGCCCAAGGTCGCCCAGCACCCTCCCAGTCTCAGACATTCCCACCTGCTACTCACCATAGTGTCGAATTCCACAGAGCCCACGAACCGAGACACCTCGTCAAACTCCTCAGGAGACATGGGGAGAAGATTGTCTGTGGTCTGAAGTCGAGAAGGGTGACTAAAATGGGGAGAAATGAAAGGGGAATGTTAACACCTAGACCATGAATCAGTGGTGTCAACTCACACATTTCATCTTTGGCCTGTGATTAAATCATCACCTTATATTTTTATTTCAGGTAAATGGGTCTTCTTATAAAATGCATTTTAATTAAGTACAGATCACAGGAGGTTCCTGTCCCCAGCCCGGCCCCTTGGGGAATGTATTAGGCCCTAGAGATGCGAGAAAGAAATAGCCAGACTGGAACCTGCACCGCTTCTGCCTGGTTAACTCTGGGTGTGAGCCGTGTGGGGTGTGCGATGCCAACGCCTCGGGCTGACCCTGGCCCAAGAAGCACCAGAGAAATGTCTGGGGAGTCCCTCATCCCTACCTTGAGGTGTGTATGCAGATAAGGCTGCTCCAGAGTGTTTTTACATGAAGGCTACATCCATTCACCCCAAGACAGTGCTGCAGGCCAAATTACTGACAATGACTTTTCCAAAATTTTTTCTACCTTTTATAAAATGAAACAACAAAATAAAAGCAAGCGGAAAAATGTATCTCAATCATTACTTTGGCCTTTTGTAGATTGAAAGAACTACTTTCCCACTCTGATCAAGTTTTGTTCATTTTATTCACACTTTTTCAAAGTATCAGTTTGGGGAGAGTTTATATACCTTAAATACAACTTTGGTTTTGGGTTTTGGTTTTTTTTTTTTTAATAAAGGCAGTAAAATGCTGACAGGCAGTGACACCGGGATCTCTAATTAGGATCTTTCCAACAAGTCCAGCTGTGATGGCGGTGGCAGCAATTACAATGGAAAAGCAAAGTACCAGCATCTTCAACAGGCCCCAGCCAGGAGCAGGGCTGGCTTGAGGCTTTAAACATGGCATTCTTCCGTGTTCACTTACACTTCAGACACAGAAATCAATTCAGTCTTGATGTATCCAGTTCCTTTAGGGCCATCAAGTTCCATTGGCTCTGCTGCTAGAAGCAAACACACCGTATACACTTTCCATTAGCAGAAATCACACACAACAGTCAACTTCCTCTTTGATCAAAATTTTACTATTTTTCTTGATAGTCAGGTTAGAGTCCTATAACTTTAAGGGGTTACGACCTCCCTGACTAAGTAACCTGAAATTCTGGGTAGAATGTGGAAACAACTGGAAGAAAAGGTGAGTAAAGTTTAGAACAGAAGTCAAGCTGAGTGGTTTCTCTTTCCACAGCTGAAATCCTCCCGAAGTTGGATCCCAAAATTTGCTAAGTTATATCTAGTTTTACGGTCCTACCCTGGTTGCTGTAATATACACAGCTGTCAAGCTGGGGGCGACTTCTCCCCCAAAGTGATTGTGCTAATGTTGAGATTTCTGATTCTAAAAAATAATTAGTTTTGTTGGCATGTTCCAAAACCAGATTAGCCTAAGTTGAACTTTCTCAAATTCCATTCAGTGGCGACAGAAAAGCAAGAGACCTGTGTTCTCAGCCTAGGTCTGCTTTTAACAATAATCACTATTAACAATATGACCTAATAATGTATTGGGTCACTCTAAATGAACTACTGTACTTCTTCTGGGCCTCAGTTGCCTCAATTTTATAGGAGCAGGCTGGCATAAATCAGTTGGCCATAGTGGTCTTACCTTTCACTCCTTTCCATGTGGAAAAGGTAATAATGTAAGAAACATACAGAACCAGAAATGAACTTTTCCAACACCTCTAAAATAAGAAATCATTCACTCCTTTCTGACTAGATATTTCAGGCCGAGTAATGCATTAGGTTACAACTGCACCGTCTTTATGCTTTTCCCAGTTGGAAAGAAAGCGGTGGGTCAATAACACAGCACGGGCGCGGCGTGGGCTGGCCCTGCACTTACAGGAAGGAAGAGCAGTGCGTCACTTCACCCTGTCTCCAGCAAAGCTTTGGACAATGACAAGATGACAATACAATCACCACTTACCTTCCTTTGGCCTGGAGTAGTACTTTCCAAAGGCATGGTCTTTATCAATATTTGGGTAAAGATACTTCAGGGGATTCTCTGGAATATTTTCCGCGGCCATGACTTTGTAATTGCGAATAATATCAGGGAAAGTAACTGCAGAAAGTTCTTTCTTTGTGTAGGGTTCAACTGCATGGAAGTAAGGTTCTAAAAAAAAGGAAAGTGAAGTGAGTCCCCTGGAATATCCTAAAACAATAGAGGGAAGAACAAACACAGCAGAATGTATGGATTTGAGAGAAACTGCTAAGAACTAATCACAGTCTAGGAGCTGGAACACAGATAGTGTACTGCTTTATTTCTAAATGAACTATAATCCTTTCTTAAAACAGGAACAATAAAGGCAGTCATTACTATCAATAACATTGTATTTGTCACTATTTGCTTAGATTTATAAACACAGCCAAAAGAAGTCTGATAAACACCTTTAAAAGCATGCATCTTCAATGGTGTGCCGCCCACGGGCAGGTAAGTAACTAATTACTAATTGGGTCGTCTTGACTCAAGCCGTAAATTGTTAAAAGATAAGCTCACTTTATTTGTTTTTCTTTTCATATTGAAAAGTATAACTTTTTATTAAAATAAACAATGACAATACATGGACGACAAGTTTTAAAACAAACAAAAGATCCTATTCGCTAGTTTTTTCTCTAACCCTTACCACAATTTAAGCCACTCCTTGTCTTATTCCCAGACAAGGGAATTCTAATTCTAATCATGCTCCCTAAGTGATCCAGGATCTCGACATGCCTGAGGCCACTGTTTAAGGCCCTGGGAACTCTGCCCTAGAACTTCAGACTACACTGGCACCCTAAAGCTTTGTAGCTGGCAGTGCTTAAACCTTCAGGTTGCCAATAGTTTTCTTCACTGTTACCTGGTTTGCCAGCTCCATCTCTCAGCCAGTTCAGGCAAGAACCAGGAGCGAAAATGAAAAGAGCAGTCTCTAGCATCTACTGTCTTTCATTTGTTTGTTTTCAACCAGAAGAATAAATAAATAGACCAAGAAAAGTATCCCATCTCTTTCCATCTTCCCACTGAAAGCATAAACTTCAGCAAACGCATCAGCTTTTCCTCCAGTCCTTCAAACAGAGCAAACTACAGGCCACACTAAGTAACTAGCTTGTCTATTGTTCTCCCGATAGATATCTATCGGGAGAACAATAGTTCTCTGCTGTTCAGTCTTATCCCCCAAACCAGTATTTTTCAGTCATGGATTCATTTGGTTAAATAGAAACCCAAGACATAACAAGGATGAACTTGCGACTGCTCTGTTTGATGGCAGGGTGGAGGGCTGCACTCTGGCTGCAGGACCCCTCTCGGAGAGCCTGCCTGCATCTGTGCCCTTCAGGCGGCCTCTCCCTCAGTGGGGCTGGAAGCTTATGCCTGTGCAAAATGGGTTTCCTACAAGAATGGGCCATCAGTCATACTGACTCACATCTTTCATCTACAGGTAACAAACCAGAAAAAAGGAAAGACTTTGACCTTGTCATTTAAAAACCATCACTTGCAAAATATGTTCCAGGCAATGAGTTACAAATACGCATGGTGATGTATTAAACCCTATCTGAGAGGCTCAGCTGGGGATAAGTATAGGATCTATGATTTTATGTCAAAGCTCAATATTTGTATGAGTTGATTTGCAGAGATAAAGAAGGACTTTGTGGGGGGCGTGTAGTGCCTTTGCTCACCGCCTCCGTTCTGGGACCGCTCCACCCATGTGAACGTGATGGCCCCTTCCCGGCAGCTCTCACTGAAACGCAGCAGGAACGTCCCAGGCTGCTGGTCCTTCAGGAGAGCGCGTTCTCGCTCCTTGCTGATGAAGCCCATAATGCACCTTGATGAGAGGGATGGAGGTATTTTGAGGTTCAGTTATGATTTTAATTTTCATGTTAACTTTCAAATCAAGATCACTAGAACTTGACAGAAGAACATAGGCTAAAAATGGATAGACTATTTTAGTTGCTTTAAAATCTAATTGACACTTCAGGAAGGATTTCACTTATACATATATATGCTCATTAATATGGGACCAGCAGAATGCTATGGATGATCAATAAATACTTGCTGGATGAACGAGCCTTTTATTTTGGCCAGGAAAATGTCTGAATGTATGCATATTTTACACTGGAGAAGAAGACTCAAACAATACATACTCGTATTCTAGCACTTCCGATCCAGTTAAAGCCTTTGTTGAAATATCAACTAATGTGGAGACTAAGTTCGATAGAAATAATTTACTGAGCTAAAAAAGTGTTTTCTTCCTTTCTTGGGGCAATAATTTGGGTGCTTAAGACATTTTTGTGGAATGAATGAATGCATAAAAGGCATTCGGAGTTTTTCAAATTTAGCTTTCAAAATACACATACATATACTATGAAAGTATAAGTTCAATCTTATGAGGTTCCACTATCATGAAGCCCTGAGGACAGCCTGTAAGCATTGTTCCTGTGAGAGGCACACAAGTCTTGGCAACAGTGAAGTCTGTCTGGGTCAGGCTGGTGTCAGCCATGCAACAAGGGGAGTGTGTGCTGAAAGTATGTTTCAAAATCTCATCTGTCAATGGCCCTTACCCATCATTCCAGAGAGAGAGCAGGTGTTTTTTAATGAGTTCAAGGATGCTTTCAATCCAAAGCCAGAAAGGAAAATTTTTATCATTTATATTTTCCTGCAAGTAAACATGAATACACATTAGGAACAAGGAAATCCAAAATAATAGTGACTTACCCTTCCTCCTCCCACCACTGGATTTTAATTTGCAAAGACTGCCTAACTGCCAAAGCTGCACGCTGTCCTGCACCGAGTAGTCCCTCCTCTCTTACTGGTACCCAGAGACCAAGCTCTCCATTTCCTTAGCTGCTTCCCTCTCCAAACAGTAGCAAGCCAGCCCGGGAATGGCCTCCAGGGTGAATCTCAGAACAAAACCTGCTCTCGGACTAGTAAAATACAGTAGCGCAAGCAAGCTCGTCAGCACTGTCTGGTGATTCCTTCCAACTGGTTCCTCTGCTTGAACTGGCTGGGGGAACTCATCAGGCTGCCAAACCATCTACACCAGCACAGAGCACATATTTCTCATGGACAGGGCAAAAATGCTGCCAAAAGGGGCCCCTGTGAGCAAACAGAAGGCTCATTTCGGATGTGAAAGAATGTTATCACGCAGGCAGGCACTTCCTGTCAGACTCACACTTGGAGACCAACCTTCTGTGCTGAAGGAAAGTAAACAACTTGCCCTACGGGGTCCCTGGGTGAGGCGAACAAGCCAAAATAAGCAAGCAGTTAAGGAACTACCATGGTGAAAAATACGAGAACCTTAGCAAAGAGCAAAACAGACTCAGAGAGAATAAAATCCAGACAGTGCCCACCTTACAGAACCTCGTCCACGGAATAAGACCATCGGGGCCAGCATTAGGACCTAAACAAATAATAAGATTTTTTAGGAAACAGAAATCAGTTCTGAAGCTTTGGCTGGACTAATTGCTTAGCTTTTGTGTTTGCTCTCAAAGAACAGAGCCAGCACCCAACAAAAGAAGGTTGTATGTACATGGTAGATATTCTCAGATACACTAGTGCTAATTAATCACACCTTCTGGAGAAGTCTCAATTTGGTTCCTCCCTGTGCAATATCCTCTTTCACTTCCTCCCTCTCCTGCAAGAGGGTCTCCTCCACCACTGATCCTGCAGTTCGTTTTTTTTTAAATTCAAACTAAGACCAAGATCATCCCTAGGTAATCTATTTAACTAACATTTGATTCTATAAACTTGTTTTAAATACTAATTAGGCATTTCCCTTACTCCTTCTCTAAAAAGGACATGGGCTCAGGAAGGTCATTGAAAATCAAAAGCTGAGTGAGGGAAATGAGAGGGGAGGAAGCCTAGGGGTTATGAGCTACACAAATGAAAGCGGCCCAGGCCATCAGAGGTGGTGAGCCCATCTCTCCACAAAGAGAAACATGAATAAGCCGATACATGACAGAAAAGATGTCTTTCTTAATTCTCACCAAGTAAAGAGATGAAATATGGCAATTTCTTACTTTTTATTAAATAGTACAAGACATCCATGCTAACAGCCACCATTCAAGAGAAGGCGCTGCTGCGCCCCATCTGGTTAGGGAGAGCCTACTGGCGCTTGCAATATACATGCAGCTCTGCTGTGCAAAAAGCAAATCTGAAAAAAGGTTGCCTGTGAATTTTTAAAGAAATAGTGTAAATACTCCCATTCATCGATGACCTTGAGACTAGCAGGTCTTTTATCTGCTTAGGGTGGGAGACTGATTGATCCATGGCGTTAGCTACTGAAAAGGAATTATCTACTATGGCCAGGACCTGCCCAGTCAGATAAAATTGCTGGTCAAGGGGCGTCCTGATGTGGCCAGTGTCTCCCATCTGGGCCACTTGAGGCAGAGCCTTTGGCGTATGCTGTCCCGTGGGCACTCCAGGACCTTATTCTTCCCACGTTGGGGACTTTTTTCTCTCCAAGGTTACAAAGACTTCACTTTTCTCATCGAGGAACTTATTTTAGACACAAGTAATATATTTTACACAATGCAAAAATCTTTCTCTTAGGGGCCCTGCCCAGAAATATTAACTGAAATAATGGAAAGTGATTCATTTCAATCTTCCATCAGGTCTATATCTCTTTCCAAGGTGAGGTAAAATGCAGTGCCCACTCAGCCATAATAAGCTGTAGCTGGAAAAGCCAACAGAGTTTAACATTCTTCTTCTTTGAACAAAATAGGGAGCAAAGAGGAGAAAGGAGCAAGTAGAGATATTTTGTAAGTTGCCATTGTCATATACATAAAAAGTGAGTATGCTCATACCGAGAAGCTTCTCTCCCAGCATGGTGAGCTGGTCCACATTGAGACCTCTTTTGGTGACAGAAGAAAACTGCCAACTCAGCACCTCTGAAAGCTGAGACCACCGTGCACAAGGCGGGTTCAGGAAGAAGGACAGATTCTAGAGAGAAAACCCCCACAAGTTAGTGGCTCCTGAGAACCACCAGTCACAAGCTAGGCACTAAAACATGAACCTGTCCCAAAGTTCCAGTTTCTGTAACACACACGAGTTTTCACGGTAGGCAAGAGAGATATAATTGATTCTCATTATTTGCAGATTCACACCTAGGAATTCATCTACTCCCTAATATTTACTTGTCACTCCAAAATCAAGTGTCACGGCACTTCCGCACTCATTCGCGGTTGTGCCTGTGCATGAAGTGGTGAAAAATTTGAGTCAACCAACAGTTTCCAGCTGAGGTCAAACAAAGCGGCACTCTGCCTTCTTGTTTCATCTCTCGTAGGATAAACAGTGTTCTCTCTGAGGTCTATTTAAACGGTGCCATTGTTTTGCACTTCTGTGTTGTTTTGTTGGTGATTTCGTTGCTTACAATGGACCCCAAGTGCAGAAGGCTCTCTAATGTTTCTGAGCACAAGAAGGCCATGATGCGCCTTAAGAAGAAAATGCATGTACTAGATGAGCTGTGTTCAGGCATAAGTTACAGTGCTGCTGGTCATGAGTTTGATGTTAATGAACCAACACATATGTCAGATTGGGCGTCTTTAGACAGATACATATACAAGAAAGACAAAAGGTTGTGACCAGGGGCTTGCAGGAACCTACCCCCATATTTAGGGTTCAGTATTTGCTAAACGAGTGTTCACAGTGACTAAGGGACTTAAGTACAGTGAATAATGAGAATTGACTGTAATTAATCAACAGTATGAACGCACACTCTAAAAATGAACATGTTTGTTTAGTGGATGTATACATTTTAAAGAAATAACAATAAAGGAACTTTTCCACAAAAAAATTATATTAAATCATCTATTGCCTGTGTTTATTCACACAGAAGGAAAGTCATAATTCTCATATGAAACACGTACCCACACTTCACTTTTCCAGAATTACTTAAGATCCTTGGCAAAGCACTTGAATTATGCCACGTGTCCCTCAACATCTGGCCCTTAGGGGCTCTCTTGGATATGCAGAAGCTAGAACATGGGGTCGTTGCTTGCCCCCGAGTACAAAAGTAGATGTGTTGTCCATACCCTGGGCTCTGTCATCAGCATGTTGTACCACAAGATAGAGGCCCAACCACTCGGGAGCTGGCTGACGTTGGAGATCACCACGACGGGCAGAGAGGTAGTCTAAAAGATGACAAAGACCGTGAAATCCTCTGAATCGCAGATATATCAGCTTGAGATCACTGTGCAGCCTCAAAACTAAGCAAGGGATTATTTGTAAATGTGCATATATTTTATACTCGAAAATTAAAAATGTAAAGTTATGTTCTTTTGTTCATCGTTTAATTTGTTTTGGATACATCTTTCAGTTAAGAAATGTCTCAATGCTTCATATAAAAACTAACATAAGATAACTCAACCAAAACACTTAGCGTATAGGATTTGAAAGTTAATTCAATTATCTAGCTTCATGAATCATTAAATTAAGATAGTATTAGCTGGGAAAGATCATCTTTTTACCAAAAAGGTAAATAGAGTAAACACCTCTCAAGCAAAAATTAAGAAATAAATACATGTAACAGTTAAAAGGAAAAATAAATAAAGTTTTCCACAGCTAGATCATGTAAGTCTTACCTCAAGGTCAATGACCAAGCCAGGCTGGCATAACTGGGTTTCAAAACTAAGGGAGTGAAGCTCTTCAGTAACAATGAGAGGGCCCTTAAAAGAAAAAAAGGGGGAAAGGAACAGAACGGTTCATCCACGAATCCTGTAACCTTCAGGCGTCTAATAAGCACTGCAACCGGCTGCAGAAAGTCTGGGCCCAACCAGCTGCAGTTCAGAAAAAGACCCCAATTTCTCATCATCTATCCCAGATTTGATTTGATCATTGCAAATATCTCAGGGTTCTCTCAGAAATAAGATTTCTGAAATTATGGCAAGGATTACAGATTAAGGAAGAGAAATGTCAACAGGGAAATAGCAACTTCTAACTGGTTTATCTGTGTGACCAATGCCTTCCCGGCCCTCAGCTCCTCTCTGCAGCCAGGGCCCCACCAGGTGTGGGCTGCACACCTCCAGCAGGTGTGATTACCTACTGGAAGGGCTGATTTGCATAAGCCTGGAAGATCATAAAGTACCTTGACTAGGGGGGAACTGTTATTGTTTTCCAAGCGCCTTCCTACATATTAGCTCATGCAAGCATCACAGCAACTTAGAACCAGAGAGGTGCAGCCCCTAACCCTGCTCACAGGAGAGGACACTAAGTGAGGTCACAAAAGTAGTAAAGGTCCAAACCATGGCCAGACAGCGGCATGTTGGCACCGCCCAGGCCAGGGCCTGTCCCCCTGTTCCCCACGACCTCCACTGGTTGTGGTGAGGAAGCATGGCGCACTATAACATTCCAAACCAAAACAACTGCAGACTCTATTTTGTCCCTGTCCATAGTGCATTTTTGAGTGCATCTCAGACATAACTCCTCAGGGATCTAGCTCTAAAAAAGAAATGAACAGAAAGACCACGTCCCAGGGTAGAGAGTGCAAGGGCAAGACAACCTTCTTGGTTCACTTGGTTTTCTGCATGGCAGTCAGAAAAACTGGCCTGTAGTTCTCCTGACAGTAATCCCTCTGGACCCCTAGCTAAATCCTACAGACTTCCTGTGACTCAATGTCTTCACCTGTGAGCTGTGAGTAACGCAGAAGCACAGCACCACACCCACTCCACTGAGCTGTCTGTGAGGCTCTAGTCAATTAGTGTGCAAAACCATAAAGCATGAATGAAGAGTGTTTTTACTGCTGTTACAAACACACCAAGACACATTCCCCAGACACATTCACTGCTCTCTGCTGCTGGGTCTGAATGCCTGTGTGAGGAGTCCCGAGCCACCAGGGTACTGAGCCAACCACGCTGGACACCCCTGCTGATTAGAGACAGACTCCTACCTCGTTGGTTCTGTTGCCAGCATTCTTCTGTTCCTTCAGTTGCTATAAAACAAGAAACCATCTTAGTAAACCACACAATCTTCAAAGCTGCTCTTTTCATTTACAAATCAAACCAAAGTGAGGACTTAGCGCGAAGAATGTGAAATTATTTTCAGAATGCAGAGCAAACAATGAAATGACCCTTGTGTGGGTTCACCTGCATGAGCGCCTCTCCCCAGCAGCCTGATATCACGCTAACACCTCGGAGTTTAGAAGGATCCCCCAAAATTGCATCCTGCTCCCTTCCCATGTGCAAACTTTTCCTGAATGATCCCCCATCTCCTTCCTTAGCTGTTTTATGCTCCCCAAGCTCAGGGCACAGTTTCTCCTGTCCCTCTCCCTTCCATGGACAGTCTTCCAGGCTAGGCTCAGCAACTCCAGGCCAACTAAGACGGCCCTCAAAAGGACCTCAGTGACTTTAATCCTTGAGTTTTCAAGGGAACAACTTAGAGTCCTGAGAACAGCTCTGGACAGCCTCAGACTCCAGCGTTTGGACTGAGGCTGTCACACAAGGTCTAGCTTCCTGGCTGAGCTTGCTGGTTCACGGGATGGCTGCCACTGCAAAGGGTTCCTTGAGCCTCCCTGCAGGCTCTGGCCTCGAGAACGCACAGGGCTTAGCACCAACACATCCTCAGAACTGGCATCCGGGGTTTCCAGAGGCAGGCAAGGCATTGCCCTCCTCAACTCCCCTGCTTGGTGTCTACTGCCCGGTGGGACGGGCCCTATTCCCATGGAGACAAAGCAGTAGCGGCAGTAGTTGTGGAGACCACCAGGAAGATAAATGTGAGGAAGGGGTTGAGGAGAGACCCTGGGGTCTGCCATCCTTGGACTGGGGAGAAGGAACAACCAGGACATGGGAGCAATAACAACCTTTGAGGAAACTGCAAGTGCCTAGAGTGAGTGATCACTGAGGTCATAGAGGCACCAAGTGCAGATAATTTATGTGAGCACTGATTTGCAGAATACTGTGCTGAGATCCTGCACCCCAAGAGTATCTCTGGGAGAGAAGGAGCAGAAAACAGAGTGAACAGTCCTGGGATAAGGAAGAACTGAGGTTCCCCAAGTACTGGTGAAGTCCCCAGCCACAGGCGGTGACAGTCTCCTCCCAGGGTGCCCTGCACATCCCACAGTGCACGAAGTGCCGCTCTATCGTCAAAGGTCCTAATGAACCAGACCCAGCTTACAAGGGGGAAACTGGTCTCCCTACCAAGTGTCGAAATTCCGCCGCCAGACTCCCATTGGTGGACTCTTCCATGTTCATCACTTTTGTGTGTGTGCCCAAAATGTTGAATTTTCTGAACCTACGTAGAAAAGGGCAGAAATACTTACAAGGCTTGAAACTATTAAATGAACAAAGAAGACAGTAAAATATAGTACAAAGTACTTTACATACCCTTTGACTGTATTTCTTTCATTCACATCTCTGCAAAAAAAAAATATATATATATATATATAAAGTCACATATATGCATTTAAATTTTGACATGAGCCTTTTAACAACAGTGTAAAAGTACACGTATAAATCAAGGTCAATAAAAAATAGATCTGTACCTGTGGGTTTCCTGCCCTTTCATTACTCATTCACTCCCAACACCCGTTCTGCCACGTACTGCTGGGTAATAAATTATCTGGGCCTCACATTTCTCATTTGTGCAACGTGCAAACAGTACCAGATATTGTGAGGAGTAAACTAGCTAATGCGTAAAAAGAGTACATGGCACACTCTCAAAAAATGTAAGCTTCCGTTACCAGCATTTAATGAGCACTTACTTTGCACAAGGCGCTGTGGCAAGCACTAAGGACTCAGCAGAGAGCCCTGCTCAGCTCTTATAAAACTGAGAGGAACTTCCAATGTGACAGCTTAATCCTTATTTTTATTCCCCATTTTGTTTGATGCTTTCATGAAAATAACAGAATAGTTAATTATTTGGGAAAACTGTCAAGCTTAAATTTTAAATCTGAGGTTAAAATCTTGAGAGATCGTGCATCCTATATAAATTCAGGGATTACTATGTGACATTCCGGGCAGATGACGTGTCTGCTAGGTGTAGGCGCAGATTAGAAATCATTAGTGCTCACAGTGGAATGACTTAGCTTCCTTTCCTGTCTGAACTGGAAATTCAACATTTTTGTGAATGACAATCACCATTAGCTAGGAGAGTGACCCATTTTCTCCTGGGTGGAAAAAAAAAGAATTTAAAATCAAAGGAACAGTGTGATACAAGCTGCCTTGTCAAAACTAAGAAGAAAAGTCAGGGCTGGAAGAATCAAAAAAAGACAAAGAGCACAACCAAACTGAAAGAGACGCTGAGCTAAAGCAGAGTGCGGAAAACTGCAAGGGCCACAAAGTCTTTGCGGCTCTTCCCTTAAAGAGACAGGTGTACTTCCCTTGTTCCCTGAATCTCAGGTGACTTCGACGTGCTTTCACCAATAGAATAGATGGGAGTGGTGCTGTAAAAGTTCCAAGTCTAGCCCAGCAGGCTTAGCACACAGCTGCTCTTACCCACCTGGAATGTGTCACTATGCAGAAATGCCCAGCCTTTGAGAGGCCCCTGGAGAAGAGCCCAGTTATCCTAGCTGAGACTTCACACATGTAATGAGACCACACTAGACCACCTGGGCAACAACCAAGCTAGCCCAGACCAAGACCACCTACAGTCCACAAAGCATAAGAAAAATAAGTTTTTGAGTTTTAAGTCACTAAATTTTGGGGCAATTTTTTATGCAGCAAAATATTATAAAGAAACCAAAGATGATGGCAGGAAAAGACAAAGGCACAAACTGTGCTATGAGGAAGAACATTGTTACAGGAGTAGGAACAGGACAAAGCCAGAGGAAAATTATTTGGATTATTTATTGTGCATGGTTTTGAAAATCCAGTGTGCTATACACGCCAATGAAAGCATTAAATATATCAAGGAAGGGGGAAGCCATCTTGTTCCTAATGTAAGTGGCCAGGTCAGTGCTATTCCAGGGTCGAAGGGCAAAATGGGATGGGCCTGCTCCACTTAGAACCCTGTGAGAGACCCTGTCCTTTCCTGGGTCCCTACTGCCCAGAAGAGAAGAAGGTGAATCCAGTAGACTCCACACAGGGCCCCTCAAATTATGTCAACTTCATTCCAAAAACATCACCACAAGTGGCTGCAGAATTGCAGCCTCCTGTTTGATCAAGGGCCCCTCCTCTGGGGCTGGCCCAGGAGGCAGGGCGGTGCTTCGAGACTGATCACTACAAGTTCATATGCATACGGCATACTCATTCTTTTGTTCCTGTGTAGCCTGAAAAGGCAGGGCTTGTTGTTAACAGTTCTAGAGGAAGTGCCCAAGATTTAGAACAGGCGCTACCAATTAAAATCTGCTGGAATCCCTTGCAAATGGGCCTGGTGCTTCAGTCTGTGATTGGTTAACAAAACCACCATTTGAACAGCACATGTATCTTAGATAATATTAAACAAAGCTTACTTATCAAATAAAACTTTGACTTTCAAATTATAATTCAGTTCTTGCAATTTCACCAACAGTCTGGAAAGAAAAATAAAAATCATCATTACTTTTAAAAACTATGTATTATAATTTATTTATTTTGCCAACTTCCAGTCAATAAACATTTCAATGACCCCCACCATCTCTAGTTTTGGGTTATTACAAACAATGGAGTGGACCTCCTTACATTACTACTCGGATGTTTTAGAAGTGTATTTGTAGGGTAAATTCTTAGCTGTGTAAGAATTTAAACAAGAATTTAAACCAGAGCAAGACTATAACTTTAAATTTTGGTAGAGAGCAGCACGGAATTTACATTCCCACCTCCCTACACTGGGCTGTGTAAAAATTTCTATTTGTGGCCAGTTATATGGGTAACTGGGTAAAATATAACAAACATTACTTTTACTAAAACTTGTATCTAATGTTTTGTCTTGTTGGGAGAAAACTAAAACTATCACCTGTAATCAGGGAAATGAGGGTCTCATGTATAATCATTCCAGGGCAGTCTGGAAAAACAGGAAGACGGAGCTCTGGGCTGAGACTCGGGGTGTGTCTGCTCTGCTGAGCTGGAGGCCTTGGGAAAGAGCTCAGGTCTTGGTCTGCTGCATTTAGTGGACCAGAAGGATGGGATTAGATTTCTGGTGCCCCTTCCGGCTGTGGCAGTGAGTGCTGAACCCCCGGGTGCTAGAGTGTGGCACTCTAACACCAGTAGCCAGGAAGCAGCACCCGTGGACCTAACTGAGTAGCACCCCCAAAATGGGACCAGGTCCAACATGGAAGGCAAGTGGCACTCTCTGAAGTCCAGCTGCTCATCTGTGAGGACATATCGAAAGGAATGTGGCCATGTGTTCTCACGTGGAAACATTTCTACAGTTTATTATCAAGGAGAAAAACAGGCTGCAAAACAACGTAACTAGCAGAATCCTAGCTCTTCAAAATAAAATACTGCATGTCATAGATATTTGTGTTTATGTATAAACACACACACAGATGTGCGCATTTGTGTATTTATGTAGCCGTGGATAAAACTCTGGGAGAACTCACACAGGCTGTTTACCACAGTGGTCCACGGGTGTTTAGGTCACAGATCACTTTGAAAATCTGATGAAAGCTATGAACCCACTCACCAGAAAAATGTATGTGTCACAGGCCCACATGCACTGCATGCAGTTTTGGGGGCCTATAAAGCTCAGGCCACAAAAGGAAATGAAGCTGCTAGGAACTTCTGCTCACTATTATATGCAGTTCTGCGATTCTGAATTCCTTGTACAAGGAACAGGCATCCCATTTACAACTGGAAAAAAATCAGGTGTGTGTGTGTGTGCACATATATCTATTATTAGAGTTCCTGTGTGAAAAGACAAGACTGACTTTTACATGTTCTAAATGACAATTCATAATAAAATGCCTACTACAAAACTCCTGCCTCTAACGGGCCCTACACAACAGCACTGTGAAAGAAGTCAGGGGTGCGAACTTCGTGATAGGAGTCACAGGGGTTAACAGCTTTTCCTTCTTACCTCAACTTCACGGTGAACTGGACCCCAGTCTTCAAGACCAATGGCCTTTGAGGATGAGTTGGCATGCAAGGCTGTCTCTCCACCACAAATGAGCTATAAATTCCCAGCAAAGTGTAAATAAGCATTTCCATTAAGGTTGAGGCAGCAAAAAATCATTCCCCCTAAACAGGAAAGGGGGTTATAGGGCACAAGCTAAAAAAAATAGTTTTGAAAGATTCTAACAAGTTGGATAAAGTGAGGTTTCTGGTCAGTAAAGAAAACCTCACTAATGTTCACCCAACAAAATCAGAGTAGTTATAGTGAACTATGCCACGCTCCCACAGTGAAAACCTGTCGCTGCTCTGTGTTCGTTCACAAATCTGCAGCAAGAGTCAAATTTGGTGGTAAGACTCACTGTCATCATCATCTCCTGATGTACCCAAGCATCAAGTCATCTCGTTGTACCCTAAACCGATACGATGCTACATGCTCGTTCTATCTCAATTTAAAATAAAACAAACAAGAAATGTTGTTAAAGTTGAAAATAAGCCATGTTTTCTACCATAATTTGGAATTAAAGTTTTAGTATCCTTTGAAAAATTTTTTCTAGTGAAATTGTTCAGTAATATTTACTATCTAATAATCACTCCCAGATGTTAATTTTCATTTAAGAAATCAAATGTGCATTCTAAAACCCAAGTAAATGTCCTTGATTATTTCAAAATCCAACACCTAGGCATTCTGGATTGGACATCGGCTACAGGGAAGTGAAGACATTTTTATTACGTCAAGTTAGTATAAAAAAAATTACCCTTGCAATACAAACTCCACTCTTCGACTTGGTGCCATCTCTCAACTATGAATATTTGGGACACCTACCATTGGCAAGGCCCTGGTGGGGCAGAATGGATGACAAAGACATGCCACTGTCTTCCAGGACCTTCCAATTTACAACAAACAGAAATATGCAGACAACTACGTAACAAAATCCAGAATGGGAGAGGGATAAAGAATGAACTGTGCAGATCTGGGAAGGGGATAACATCTGTCTGGGAACTCTGGGAAGATTCCATAATGAAATAAAAGCTGCAACTTTCAGGATGATACAATTTTGAAAACAGATACAAGAGAAGAAGGCTCTGAGAGGGAGGATAAATTGCTAGGACAGGCATGGGGAAGTGAACGTACAGGGTGGGCAGAAAGTCAAGCCTGCCTGGACATGGGGTGTGGAAGCCACCTCTGCAGTGGCCTCTGAGGGCCAGGCAGTGGGGGTGGGGCATAGTGTCCAGCTGAGGGACTCCACTTGGATTAGCAGGTGACAAAACTCCAGGCTGAACTCAGTGCCAGGTCACAGGGACTAGTGAGTGAGGGCTGAGAACAGGACCATGGGGGAGGCTACTATGTAAGAGTTCAGGAGAGAAGATTTGAAAGCCTGAAAAAAGGAGAAGCCATGGAGGGAGAGGACAAATATGAGATTAGACATCACTGTCTCAGCATAAACTGACCATGAAGGGACAGAGAAAGAGTAAAATTTCCTAGCTCTCACTCTAGGTGCCACAAGATGAAGGGCCCTTGGCATAAATGAGGAATTCAGGAAGAGCTGATTGGCCACAAAAAATTTACATAACCCATTAAACCCTTCTTAATTATCAGAATTACCACACAATTTTCCTTTGGGTAAAATAATTGCAGAAAGTTCAAATAAATTTCCCTTAAGTTACCTCTGAATGAGCTGCTGGAAAAGGCTGAAGGTGCGGTCCCATAATGCTTGTTTGTTTTTTGTGATGGGGTCATGATCATAGGTATACTTCTGTTCCAATTCTTCAAGCTTTTTAAGCTGCTGACGAACCTGCTGCAGGCTCTCTGCAACTATGGTGAACCTGGGAAGGTACAAGACACAGGGGTCTCAAACAGAAAACAGTCCCAAAGGAGCCTGGATTAAAGGGAATCACAGAAACCGGCAACATGCTCCATTATCTACACAGGTGCGTTCCACACTGCAGGGAGAGATGGAGAACAAGGCTCGTCTTCCCAAATAACAAATATTAAGTTGTTATTTGGGGAGAAAAAACTAACACATGCTGTCCAATTACATCTGCAGTTACACAGCCCAGACCACACACACCTGCTGCCGAGAAGGACTTAAATAACAAGATGCGTCGGGTTGGGGGCTTCTAGGAAGATCTGTGACTTCAACTGACCTATAAGATAACTGGGATTTAAAAACAGAGGACCAAGAGGAGGGGAGAGGTAGGGGACACAACAAGGTAGATGCCATCAGAGGTGATGCAGGAGACAGTGAGGAGGCTGCTGTGGATTTTATGTCAGGACAGTGAGGAGAGGGCAGCCCACGGTCGGTGGAAGCCATGCACAAGGGCTACAAGGCCCAGGTTAGGAGGAGAGGAGGAGACAAAGGTTCTCATTTCACTGAACTGGAAGAAGGCAAAATGCTCTATCTAAACACTCAAAATATAAACCAAGGAGGAAACTTAGCAATTGCTTCCAGTTTCCTCCTTCCTCACAGTAAACTGCCAATGGTGATGTAGCCTCTAAGCCAAGTCAGGATGTGAAAGTCTCATTTTATTTGCCTGGAGTAATGACAGAAGAAAATCTCCCCATGGAAAAACATCTTCGCTTTGTGGACTCATTCCGAGTCCAGTGCCAAGCACGGAGAGTGCGGCCCTTAGCCACGACATGAGAAGGCAGGGTGGCGGTAGGGTAGGTGAGTTCCAGAGGGATTCAGACCCAGTGCTTCCTGATTTACTTTGCATTGGCACACAAGAAAACGACAATCCTTGTACAGCACAGTGCGGGGTGCTGGAGGGCATCTGTGTCTCCGGGAGAGGCTCCTTGTGGCCTACAACGACCAGCTGCTAAGGGGTTTCAGACAGCCCCGGGCCTCCCTGGGACCTGGAGGGAGCTGCTCAAGGCACATGGGGTGTGCAGGGCTGGGCAGCTCTGTTCTGACCCACAACGAATTTAATGATATGGACAGGCAATTCACATAATACAAATAAATGGCTGAATATGAATTGTGATTAAAAAAATAATAAAATAGCAATCCAGAAAATCATCTTACAAGATGGCCCTTGAGCCCCTGGGAACTGTTCTAGGCCACCATCCCCTCAAATCCACTAGGATTCTCCTTCTTCCATCCCACGTGCTCTAGCCACACTGCCCTAGGCCACACGAATGTACTTACAATAGCCCAGCTGGCCTCTTTATCTCTATTCTATCCTTCATACTAATGCCAGAATGACCTCTCTAAATCAAAAACCAGAGAAATGAGCCTACACTTAAATAAGAAGCCTGCCCGGTCCACCAGTACCCACTGAATAAAGCCCGTTCCTGGCATGGTGTGAGAACTTCCATGACCAGCTCCAGCCTCTTGCCAGCTCTGAATTCCTTCTGCCCTCTGGGTACCCTACTCGCCAGCCACCCAACGTGTAGTGCTGCAGGCCCCATTCGTGCCCTACTGCTCCTCACTCTGTGCCTCTGTCCACACTGTTCTCCTCTCTGGTCGACATGAAGTACTCCTATCCATTCTCGGAGTCCTGTACAAGTCCATTTCCTCTTAGAAACCCTTCCTTTGTCCTCCACAGAACTCTGGAAAGATGTTTTTTAGAGCACTGGCAACATTTTGCTGCATAGAATTATTAGCATGTCTATCTCCTGTCTCCACGCTGAGAGCTCCTTACTAGCAAGTCCCAAGAAGCACTCATCCCTGTGTCCCCACATCCTAGCCCAGCGCCTGGCGAACAGCATTTCATAAGTATTTACTGAACGGATGACTGAATGAATGACTCATGACAAAATGTTATTTCATATAATCCGGGAAAATGCCTCCAGCTATTTTGTTTTTAATAAAACATTAGGATTCAAGTTGTTAAATGTGTTATGTGACGACCATGTCACTGGTGTTTTGGCACAAATGATGCATCCCTTGGTACAGGTATAGCAAGGAGAGGAATGCTCTTAATCAAGTAGAACATGGCTGAACACAACCACAGCCATGAATAATGCTGGGCTCTCCCAATGAGTGTTTCCAGGGCAAGAAGAAGCTGGACTGCGTCAAATTCTACGCCAAAGTTCTGACAGATCCATCCAACTACTGCAGCTCAAATGTGCACTCTTATATGGTTATCCAGTCAACTGCTGATTTTCTACTTTGGAGAACCTTACCAGTTCTGCAGCTGATCGAGGCAAGCGTTGGGTGGTCCCCCAATACAGGCACTCTGCTGTCTCCGCTTCCATTCCACTAGCTCATCATTAATCAGGGCTTTCTGGGTCAGTTCAGAGGCATTCAACAAGTCTATTATTTTGTGAACTACTTCCTAAAGGGAGAGGCAGAAACAAAGTAAAATAAATTGACCTTGAATCAATGAATTTCAAAGGATTACTTTACAGTAAAACAAATATACTTTCAACTCAACTGAAGCTCAAAGTCAAGTGGTTATGATAATAATTTTTCCCCTATTCTAAACTTCATGTCCATTATTTACAGTCTGTGACAAAAGCAAACATGTTTTTCTGGAAAGTGAATCACTACCTTTCTCTTATTGTCAAGCATTAAATACATCTTCTGGAGTAACATCTGTTCTTGTTTCTGATCATTCTTTGCCACACCATTGGTTTCATGCTCTGTTGGGAGAGACGATGGATAAACACAAGAGTGAAAGAAGACAAGATGAACAAAGGCCAAGATCCACATGCATTTAGGAGACTCCAAATGCTATCTGGGGATAGCTCAAAGTTGGGTCTTCTTCAACCTTTCTTGAACAAAATAAGAAAAAAGTCCTAAGTGTAAAAACTGGATACACTACAACAAAGCACCGGTTTTCAATGACTCACGTAAACTGGAAACAGCACCGTGTGGTTCTAGAGTCATTGTCAAAATATGATCTCAATGAATCTAAGTGGCAAATTCAAAATGGCAGATAAAAAAGCGAAGCAAATTCGTAGCTTTAAAAGAGAAGTAGACAATTAAAAAAAAAAAAAGTAGTTGAGGTTCCTTTTTCTCACAGTTTTAATCCATCCCACCAATAATCTCCCCAATATTTTTCATTGAATTTATTGGGGTGACATTGGTTAACAAAATTATAAAGGCTTCAGGGGTGCAATTCAATAATACATCATCTGTATACTGTACTATATGTTCACCACCCCAAGTCAAGTCTCCATCACCATTTATCCCCCCTTTACTCTCCAATACTAACCACACTATCGTCCAAATGACTGCTAGGGCTACAGCAGCACTCTACGTGTTCTAAACAATGCACACTTGTGGGTTGTTTTCAGTTGCTGTAATCATTAAGAACAAGCAACAACAGAATAGAGCTAAACTGCTTTAAAACATGAGAAAAATGCTGAATGTATACTTTCAGAGTATACACACGGAGCTGGAATGTTTGAAGGAGCTTTAAGTATTAGGGCATGGGACTCCACATTCCTACCAGTCTCTGTCAATCCGTGGGCTACACACAGTAAGTAAAGAATAACGCAAAACATGCCGCCCAGGGCACCACTGAGGATAAGGGGATAGTTCTACTGCCATCTGGTGGGCAGAAGTCAGAGATGCTGCTAAACATCCTATAGTGCACAGGACACAGAAAATTATCTGGCCCAAAATGTTAATAGTACTGAGGTTAAGAAACCCTGGGTCTGCAAGAAGCCAAATCTAGCAATTCAGTGTCAAAATATGAAAGCATATCGGTCTGTGTTTTCTAACGTAGACACAAAAAATTATAACCAATGAGCACTGCATTAAATATTAACTCTTACCTCTGTTCTGCGAGGTTTTGCATTTAAAGTCATATTCATCTTGCAAATCTTCTAGGGTCTTGATTTCATGCTCTATACACTACAAATATAGATATAAAAAGGTTTGCAGCTGATCAGCTTCCAAAGACTTTACGAAACAAATTATTGCTTCTGTAAGACCCAGTAAACCATGGTAATAATCCTGTTCCTTCAAAGATAGACTGGACTTGCATAATCCTAGTCACATGTACTAAGTAATTTCTACTTCACTACTAAATATATAATAACTTTATTTAGAAAAGAAAACTATATGGCTATTTCTGGACTGGGCCCACTGATTTCTACTTTAATGAAGTGGTTCCGTCGGAAGCTGCAAGATGAAGTTGCTCCAAAGAATCTGGAGTCTGGAAAGACGCTGTCTGAAGCATCAAGTCAACGCCATGCTGGTGTGACCCAGAGACCCATGGGAGATCGCAGCCCTCATCTAGGCCTTTTCCACAGATACAGGCCTGGTATAAAGCAGGCTTCCTCATCTTTTCCCCCCAGATAGCTCAGCCAGTGGAGGGGAGTGAACAAAACCCACTAAAGGCACTAAAGCAGCCCTCTGCTTCCACAAACTGTCTTGCAAGTTTATCTCAAAATTATTGTGGATGTTTTATTCTAATTGGAACTGTATCACAGTTTCTTTCAATGAAATGATTTTATTCCCCCTCCAAGTCTTAGAATAAAACAGGTGCTTGAGGAGGATGGACCATGTTTTTCCTGCAGCTCTGTGTAATCCCAGGAACACTGCAGTTTGAGAAGCGGAGACATAAAGGGCTACTTAGAGGAGCAACATCTACCTCATTGAGTGACGGGACAAAGTCAACAGTTATAACATGATACCACATGGAGGGAACAATAAGCTCAATGTTTGGAAGTTACAACAGGAAGTTATAAAAGTCTATCTACTCATTGGTTTTCCCAATTTGTTTCCTTAAGGTTTGGAACTTGAGCTAATTTTTCTTCTCAACTATTTAAAGAACTGAAATCAGTTACTACATTTACACTGGATCAATTGAAACTGTTTTTCTTCTATAAAAAATTACAGAATAAATGTATACATTTACTCAGTACTCACCATAACTTTGTCCTTCACATTTCTGACTCTGCTGTCAAGTTCCTTCTGTTTGTCTAACATGACAGTGCTCTGAATATTCCCCGACTGAGCCTGTGATGGGAGGTACATGGTTAACAGTCGTCCTTTCCTCTCATGTATTTACCTGCTGGTAACACTCCAAAGTCAAGTCTGTACCCTGTGTTCCCCACTACCTCCGCGCCCTCCCAAAACCTCCCTACACAGGCTTCCCACATGAGTATAAGAAACGACTCCATTCTCCAGGCCTTGGAAAATGCTGGCAAACTGTTAACGCTACAGAAAGACTAGGCTCAGTTCATGTCTAAAATAAACAAACAGTACTTCTGAAATTTTCCATTGATTCATATGGTTGCATGGCACCACATATGAATTTATTTCAGGGTTCCTCAAATTCTGTAGACAAGATTCCTATTAACCCTGTACTTATTTGTCTAAAGCCTTGCATGCCATTCAGTGTGGTCCCCAGACTAGCAGCATCTTGTCACCTGAGAGCTTGTTGGAAATGCAGAATCCCAGGCCCTAATCTGATTACTAAATCAGAAACCCCATTTTGACAGGGTCTCGGGTGGTTCAGAAGCATAACAGCCCTGCTATAAAGGACTTCAGTGAATATCTGCTGTAATGAATATCAGCCCAGACTCACTGGGAGTATTTAGTCCTCATTCCTGTTAATCAGAAAACTTAAACACAGCAGTACCTATTTGTTTATTACATATGGTGTTCCTTAATTTACTCATGTAGCATACACTTACAGGTACTAAGTCAAGGTCAGGCAATGTCCTAGGCCCAGGTGACAGAGTAGAGAACAAGACAGACCCTGTTCTCCAAGAGATTAGACTCCAGAAATATTTTAATTTTGTTTATAGTTAAAGCCTCCCATGTCAAAAACTGTGCCCATCAACCTATCTTACCTGGTGCCCAGCAGATTCTATGTGGGTGTTTTTATACATTCACATTTATCAGTCTTTTCTCTTTTTATACCTGGATTTCCCTTCATATTAGAAAGCCTTTCCCTACTGACAGCTTATAAAAGAGTTCACCCATTTTTCCCCGAGTACTTGCATGGTTTCAGTATTTTTACATTTAGCTATCTTAACGGCTAAAATTTACTATGCTTAATGTGAAGTATGGGTCCAATTTCAACTTTTTTTCCAATTGGCTATCCATTTGTATTAATATTTAATGAAAAGTTCCGATTTTCCCCAGTGCTTTGAGTTTCTACCTTTATCAAATCAATTTCCATATACACCTAGGTTTTCTCTTCCTTCCTACTGGTCTTTCTCTTCATAAGCTCAACCCTGTAAACAATGTCTAATTATGGAGTGTTTATAGTATATCTAGTGGGGGTGGTCCCATCTCATCACTCGTCTTTTCCACAGGCTTCCTTGTTATTCTTGCATGTTTATTTCTCATATGAATTTCAGAGTCAATGTGTATAACTCCAGAAGACAGTTTGTTATTTTTATTGGGATCACATTGAGAATGAATTAATTCAGGAAGAACCAATGTTTACGATGTTGAGATTTTTGTTTGTGTGTTTGTTTTTAATCCTCACCCAAGGATATGTTTACTGATTTGGGGGGGGGGAGAGAAAGAGAAAGAGAGAGAGAGAGAGAGAGAGAGAGACATCTATGTGAGAGAGAAACATCCATCAGTTACCTCCTATACATGCCTTGACAGGGACTGAACCTACAACCTGTTGGTATATGAGACCCAACAGAGCCACTGGCCAGGGCAGATGTTTTTAATTCTTCTGCTTCTAATGGTTTTCTTTTGTCTAATTGCATTGGCCAATACCACCAACACAGGGCTAAATAGCAGTGGCAATAGTGGACATCGTTGTGGTGCTCCTGACTTATGATGGTTTTCCAATTAAGTAAGATACTATATCTAGAACTGAGAGATATATATTTTAATGTGTTAAAAAGCTATCCATCATTTCCTTTTTACTGAATGTTTGGGTTTTGCTTTTTTTTTTTAAATCAGAGATGGGTATTGGATTTTGTCAGACCTTTTCAGCATCGATAGAGATGAATATATGCTTTTTATCTTTTTCTCTATCTTTTTATATAATGAAATACATTAATGAACTACCCTGTTACAATCTACCCTTGTAGTCTCAAAATCAACTTATACTTGGTCATGATATGTTATTTTTTTAATATGATATTTAATTATGATTCTGATTTTTACATTGATATTCATAAGTAAAATTGGTTTATAATTTCCTTTTTTGTTCTATCTTTATTAGGCTTAGGTAAATCAAAGTTATTCTTTGTTTACAGAAAACATTTATTGTTTTCCTTCATTTTATATACTCTGCAATAGCACAAACTCAAATCATATGCAATACAGTGTAGACTGTATATTAGAAATACACGAAAATGATTGGTATCCCCAGGTACCACATGTCTCTAAGGGACAAATGGGGCTGCTCTGGGAATTCAGAATGAGCCGTCACCTTAGCAGCTCCCATAAGGCTTCCTGCCTCTGCAGGGAAATCTTTGAAGTTGTCACTTTCTAAGCCAGCTGGACGTGGACGCCGTGTCCTGTGGGCTCTGCTAACAGCTGGGACACTTCACCCATTGGAGGATCCCAACTTCCTCACCCTCCTCCCTAAACTATCAAAGGTTAGCTTAGTGAACAGGGGAATAACCAATCACGGTTGGAAGAATGCAGCTGTATTTCATCTACCACATTCCCATCCTGCTGTCACAAGAGGAGATGCCTGGTGGAAAAATCTGGTGATTGAGGTGAAGGTATAAAAAGCCTCCTGCTTCAAACTTAAGCCATAGTCCATCCAAGTTACTAAAACCCTTCGGTATTCTTACTCCTTCCTCTCACTGCCCACTCCATCCCCCTACCCCACTCCCACCTGTTAAGTGGCTGCTTACCATCATGCACTTAAAAAATTACAATAGTATCATTTCGACTACTCTATACTTTTGACTCTGATACTACTTTCAGGACGTCTTGAACTTTTTAACTCACTGACAAACCAGGAAACATCAGGAAACCACAGAAACATCAAACATTAAATTTGGAAGGGACCTTAGCCATCATCTGCTCTGATTTTCTCATTTCACACTTATACCTTTAGAGACCTGGTTTAGGAGGGTTTTGACTAGAACTCGGTTACTTACACACCCCCGGAAGAAAAATCTACTCAGGGAGGCTGTGCTCTTCAACTGAACGAGCAGATCTCCAAGGCAGGGGGTATGTGACAGGCACCGAAGGGGTGCTGGAAGTCCCAGTCAGAGTGCCCTCCTACCCCATCTCATAGATCAGAAAACTGGAAAGAGGTTTTAGTGACTTCTCCAATGAATGGTCTTCAGAGTCAGACAATTCCAGGTTTAAATTCCAAACCATATTAGTTCTGTGGCCTTGAGCAAAGTACTTGACCTCTAAACCTTGGTTTTCTCATCTATAAAACAGGGATAAGAATATCTACCTTCAACAATATTTATTCAAATGAAATATATATAAAGAACTTAGCACAGGGGCTACAACATAAGCACTCAGCATATGGTAACTCTGTTGTTACCCAAGACCATGAAGATGGAATAGCAAAGGGAAGCCTAGATCCACTTCACCTGAAAGAAATGATCACCATCCCTTTTGGTAAACCCTATGGACCTAGATTTTTGTCTATACATATAACTAGCTCTTTCACCACAAGAAGGAGGAAAAAAAAGAATGCTTAGTGTTATAATAATAGCAGTAAGCTAAAACATTTATAGCTTACTAAGAAGTATCTGTGTATAATATAATATAGGGCTGGGCAAAGGTAGATTAATAATAATAAATAATACAATAATTAATAAATAATAATACAAGAATAAACTGTTATGTGTATTCACAACTATAAACCTACTTTTGCCCACACTTGTATTCTCTTAAACATATTTTCCAAAACTTCTATTAAAACCAAAATAATGGAAATAGTACTTCCTATCCCAGCATTTCTACATAATTCTATGCTCTTTAAATGCTCTAAACTGGCTCTGAATTTTGCATGTTTTCACTTGAATTTACTGAATTCCTATATATTGAATTTCTTGAATCCCTATGTATTCTACACATGGTTTTAATAACTATCAATTCATGGACACTCTTGTTTCATTTACAGTCTCGCTATTCCTCTGGCCCCTAAACTAGATTATTTGGAAGAAAATACATCACATCATTCATTGTATACATATATCAGTATGATTAAAAGATATATTATTAAAATGTAATCAGCTCAACAAGAGGGGAAATGGTGAAGAAATAATTCTAACTTTCCCAGACAGTAGTCAGCTGAGTGCTTTGGAAAGAAGGCACCTATTGTGCTTTTCCCATTTCCCAGACACCCCAAGACATCCAAAAACTTCCCTCAAACCCCGAGATGGCCTTGCTTCTCTTGCTCTCAGCTGGGCAGTCAACTAAACTTCCTCCAAGGTGTTCACTGGTGTTCTCTGAGAGGCTTAAAATGAACCTCTCCAAAGCTGACAAGTGCTCAAGACCCAAAGTGCACCCCACAGACGGGGCTGATTTGTGAGAGAAGGCATCTGCTCTGCCCCTCGATGCCGACTCTGGGCCCCAGGACCAACTATGAGGAGAGAAACACCTGGGTGCCAAAGTGGACAGTCGATTCTTCTGGCCATCCCTATTCTCGGCTATCCTCTTGAGTCTATATGAGAAACAGGAGTGGCCCATCACACGCGGTGCTATTAAGATGAAAATCCCACATAATAATTTCCTGCTCTGGTTGCTGTGACTCAGTGGATTGAGTGAATCAAAGGGTCACCAGTTCGATTCCCAGTCTAGGGCACATGCCTGGGTTACTAGCCAGGTCCCCAGTAGGGGGCATGCAAGAGGCAACCACACATTGATGTTTTTCTCACTCTCTTTTTCCCTCCCTTCCCTTCTCTAAAAATAAATAAATAAAATCTTTAAAAAAAATAAACTTAAAAAAATCTGTTTAAAAAAGAAAATTTCCTGCTGCAAATCTCCCAGGTGCCTGCCAAGGCAAGCACGCTGCCTCTCTCAGAAGACAATACGTTCAGTTTTTCCTCCACATTGATACACACGTTTGTTCACTAGGCTAGTACCAGTCAGACAAGTCAGCTTGAGTTTAGAAAAAACAATACATGCTCAGTGCAGCAAGGTGTGTTCTGTGTGACAGAGAGACAGGACAAAATGCCTGGCGAGCAGGCAGATTCACGAGGACTAGGCACAAGCCCAGGAAGTGCACGTAGAATGGCATTCACTACTGCTTAAATTCTCTCTCTCTCTCTCTCTCTCCCCCCACCTCACGGTCCACTTTGTCAGTCATGTGTTAGTGAACTGCCCACAGGACAGACTCCACTGTGTACTCCAGCACACTCCCCCGCTTACTGGGAGTGTCTCAGCCAGAACAGCCCATACCACAGTGGTTTCTCAACTGTCTGACTGCTGGATTGTTCCCGCCACCCCAGCACTCAAGAAGGGGATGAATAAGTGCCATGCCAACTTCAAAAAACTGCTAGAACTTGATCGCCAGGAAGATCTGTATTAGCTTTAGCAAATCATGATAAAAAATCTTGTGTTAGTACAACTGCCTCATTCACTGTTTGGATGTCTTTGAAATTTAGCAAATATTACAATCCTATTTAAAACAAAGCTCTTGATTTTCCCATCTACCTGTTCTCCTCCAAAAACCTGTTGTACCCTGCAAAAATCACTGCCTCTTTCCCCTTCATGTCTTCCCCAGCTCAGTAAACAATATCTCCAAGTAACCCATGTCACAAATCAGAGCCATCCTTGACCTTACAGTCCTCTCACTCCCACGTCTGATCCTTCAGGATAAGCCCTACTGGCAGCATGTCCAAAACATAACCTGAATCCGTCCACTTCTGCCCACCTCCACTGTGTGCACTCCCACCTCCCAGCCCTTGGTCAGTAGCAAGGGCCCACTGCCTGCCTGCCTGCCTCCTTTCCTGCTCCAGCACCTCAAAGAAGTTTCTTACCCTGATCTAAAGAAATAACCCCATGCCCCAGATGCTCCATTACTGTCTACACAGTATCCTGCTTTATTATCTTCATAGCAATTATTACTATCGGAAAAAATCGTGTTTATTCATTGTCTCCATTAGATTGACTTCCATTAGATTAGGGTCCTTTCATGAAACCTGGGTCTATAAAATCTCTACTTCTGATTTTCCCCCCTTCTTGGGGCTATAAAATCAGAGGACTCCTCACCATTGACTTAAACAGGACCTCAGTAACATTTGTTGGATAAATAAACAAATTTTTATTGAATTATTATCTTCAGTGTTCAATTCGAAAACAAAAATACCTGACTGAATCTCTTGGCATTTTCCAGAATTTTCCGTTCCTCCTTCAGACAGCTGTAGATGATCATAGACATCAGTATGGGGTCTTCTTGAAAATTATCCTGTGTATGGGTTGTTAGAGCAAAACTAATTCAATATCAGAAAGTTTAAACCACTACGTATTATCAATTGAAATGAACTTGTTCATATTTACTGAGAAACTTCATCTCGCATTTATTAAATTCTACCGAGGTTATTTTTGGTAAAATCAAAATATTCTTTTCACAAATTATGACCAAAACTGCTCTAACTGTCCAATTAAGTACAGGTACCTCAATTACTTCTTGATTTTAAAACCAAGTATTTTTATATGTGATTTCTACAATATTTTTAATTCCTATTGTTCTTGAGTCCAATTATCTTTTGTTAGGATCTTGAGTCCATACAAATGATACAAAAATTATCCATGATATTTCTCAATAGATTTAACGTCTAGTCTCTGCTTTGGATTAGACCAAAGATATTCTCAGTTTTTCTGTGTTCTTGGAAAACCTAGTTTGCAAAACACTGGCAATCATGGCTTTTTATAACAGGTATATTCAAGCAAAGCCTATAGGAGAACAAATTTTTGTAAAGTTAATCTGACTTCCCCATTCATTGGTATTATGAAATCCTAGATACCTTCACAGAAAAAAAAACAAACTTCTAATTCCTAAATTGAACAGTTTGGTTGTGTTGTATAAAGCAAAACAACAGTGTTCACCTCCATTAAAACAGGAAAGTTCCATTCATACCAAAATAAATATGGTAGCCAGACTTAAAGAACACTGGGAGTACTTTTGAAGTAATCCCAAACCTCCATAGCACATTCTTTCCTGCCTGGAACTCCCTTTGACTTTCCCTTGCATGGCAACTCCACCAGAAGCAAGGCAAGGAGCGGGGGCCTGGGGGGGCAGGTTCTCATTCCAATTCACCAATGCACTACTGGGCTTTAGGGACGTCAAAGCTTTCTGGACTTATTCTCCATCTGTACACCAAAGACTTAGGATGGACTCATCACTAAAGTTTCTTTGAGCTTTGACATGTTACTACAGCTCACTGCTCTTAAAATGTAACCCATTTTCTTTGTTTTAAAAATTGACAACTTTTAGTAAAACAAGTTTATAACATCCCATTTTCCTCAGGATTATTGATGCCGAAGAAGTGATACACTTAAACCTAAAAATCCCTTACGTGTTCACAACGTGAACTGGCATTTTATTTATGTTCTAAAATATTCGCCACATAAAAGGAGTTTATTTATAGTCTCTAACTTTTCTAAATATCAGTGAGTGTGTGCTCAATAGTATTTGCTGAATAAAAAAACTCTCTTATGCACACATGGGAGCATTCCAACTAAAACACAAAACCCAGGTCATACCTGAAGATTACGCTTGCTTTTCCTAATGTTATGCTGCAACAAAAAATTATTTTCCAAAGAAAAGCGGCTGTACTGATCATCCAGCTGCGATAGGAGGTCATGGAAACGGATGGTAGCAAATGAGACGTCATTGGCGGCATGTTCCCTAGATTTAAAATTTACAAATTTCATTTAGCTACTATTTTATTTTTTTAACTTTATTTTTATGTTGTCACTGTTACAGATGTCCCCATTTACCCACCTTTGCCCACCTCCACCCACTCCCCACACCCCCTTCCCTCTGGCCATCCCCACACTGTTGTCTGTGTCTGGGGATTATGCATACATGTTCTTTGGCTAATCCCTTCACCTTCCTAGGTACTATTTTAAACAGAAAAAAATAATCATTGTTTTCCATGCTGAAATTATTAAAAGTAATTTCAAGTGTTTTCTTAGACTTTATTTCCTTCTTTTGAAATTGACATTGCTTTTAGCAACAGTTTGTACAATATTTCTATTACATACAGTTGCATGAAAAATTCCAGAATGCCAAGGCTGTGCACAAAACTGTTAATGGTGATCATCTCTGGAAGGGAAACGTCATTAGGGGACTTCGTGTTTTACATCAAATACTTTCAGAATGTTGAAAATATTGCAATTAGCAACCAATTAATTTAAAACAGGACATATATCAGTTTTAAGAGCTAGTCTCTGAATATTATTACCTCTTCATCTTTCTAATCAATATTTTACCATAACTTAGCTTTAATTATTTCTTTTAACTTATTTCTTTCTATTGCCTGGATCCTAACTGGAAAAATAATTGGTGTCAGCATTTATGTAACTTCTCCAAAGCATGTGGGAGTATGTATCATAATGAAATCAACAAAACTGCATAGAAGGGCTTAATGACTAATGTATTTGGCTTTGTAGAGACCCATGCCATTTTTCAAATCAACACTCTTTTCTGTGACAGATAATCCCAATGGCCACTGATGAGATTCATCTAGTCAATGTGGCTCCAAGTCACTTAATCGACAACTTATTTTAAAAGCACAGAAAAACTTCAGCCTCTGTCAAGTGAGTTTTCCTTACCAGTCTTGCTTTTCTAGCCACTGTGCCAGGTACTGTCTGATTTCCATGGGAAAACTGTCATCATAGAGCTGGTGAACCTGCTCCAGGAATTTGGGGTCAAGCTGCTGAAGCTCATACCACTGGGACATCCTGTAGGAAAACAGAACAGAGATCACGAATGGACATCCACAGCTCCAAAGAAGGAATATTTAGCACTGTGCTTCTTTTAAATACCTTGCTTAATCCAAAACATAATTTGTTTCTGAACTGTAGGGTTTAAATAGTGTCTATAGTCTAATGCCTGTTTTTTTTTAATTGAGTTTTGGAGTCAATATTTTTTTCTATCCCAGGAAACACACCTTCAGGTCTTTGCTTAGAATCAGCTTATCATGGAAGCCTTTTTTGGCTAACTTATTTAAACAGACACCACCTCTCACCTGGAAAACGCTGACCCTCTTCCTGATACATTTTTCTCCATAGCATTTGCCACTATCTAGCTTACCATATATTTTCTTTTATATTTTGATTACTGTCTGTTTTCCTCACATGAAAAAAAAAGCATTTTCGGGAGCAGGGGGTGTTGTTCACTGGTGTATCCCCAAAACAGTGTTCAATAAATACGTCTTTAAAATGAATCTGCACTTTTATCAAACAAATAAATGGAAAACACTATTTAATTTACTTTAGGATAAAAAGTAAGAACTCTCCCAAAATTGTTCTCTTACAAATTTCAGTACATTTATAATTTAACTCCAAAAATTTAAAACTGGTATTTTATTATGATTCATAGTGTAAAATGAATTATTTTTGTTTTATACCTTTTAAAAGAGATATAATTTCTTCTTTGCCAACTGCAAACAATAAATCTGGCACAAAGTCTTAAATTTCAGTAATAACTTTTAAAGATTGAAACAACATGGTTAAATGTAATTGAAAGGATAAAGTAATACTATCTCTGGATAATTGTAAGTCAATTTTTACATAGCAATTCTGAAGTTTAAAAATTAAAACAAAAACCTAATTTAAGGAGGTCCTAAAATTCATTAGGAAAACTAAGAGCCTCCCCTCCCCATGGCATAATTTAGGATTTTCATCAGGCACGTCTGAATATTCAGAGTGAATATAAGTGAACGTTGTCCTGTCAAGGCCTCTGAGGAAGGGGTCTGGAGTTTCAAGCGGGGCTTGTAAGAATGTATGAACACTTGCTGGTGAGCACATATGAGCATGATGAACTCACATCTCTACAAATCTCCTTCCAAAGGAAGATAAGGGTGTGGTGGGAATACAAAGCAAGTCACCATCACGAATTCCAGTAGAAATGGAACCAAGCCCACTCTTTTGGCACTTTCTGTAGCAATTTGATTTTCACTTCAAATTTATTGTATGTGAGCAGAAGTTTCTAATAAAGATTTGCCTAAAGCAAACAGGCTGTCTGGAGGGTCTGCCAGAGGAGGCTGCAATAGCTCTGTTAGGCAAGTGACCTCAGATGACTCACTTTCCCAATCAACAGGTTAAGACTGGATGAAGTAGTTCAGGCACAGCAACTGGCACAGAGCAGGCAGTAAATAAAGTCATGCTAACAAAACTAGAATCAATCTTAATTTCTTACAAAATGTGTTACTAACACAGGGATTGGTATGACTGTCCCCCAATTACCTGGCTCAAATCCCAACTTTCAGGCTGCCTCCTTCCCCCCTAGTCCCAAGATTTCCTATCTCCCTGCCTCCAGTATTATCTCCCAATCCAGCATTCCTCGGCACACAGGTTGGATAACATCACTCTTTTGATCAAAACTGCTACAGTTTGCCCTTCTTATGCTGATTTCCATGCTGACCTATTTTGATCTGTCAACAAAGCAACCCCATCACCAAATTATCATCTCTGGGGTTTTGGCTAAACTCAACATTTCTGCTTCACTCCAGCTGTCATCACTCTTCAAAATAGTCTCCCCACAAATTTCTGGCTCTCTAAATCCTACCAGTACTTAAAGGTAGGTTCAAATGCCCCTTCTTCCATAAAGCTTCCTGACCCTTACCAGAGACAATTGAGCTTTCCTCGACTTACACCTCATTGACTTTTGTACCTCTACCAGAGCGTCACTACCCGTCTTCCTCATAAAGCTCTGTGATTCTCCCCGGAATGCTATAGGCTCCCGAGTTGCAAGGACTTTAAAAAATCCTCTGCTCCTTGGACTATGTCCTGCACATATAATGCACTAAATAATAGTTTGTTGAATTGAAAATCTAGTATATGTCAGCCCTGATTGGTGTGGTTCAATGGGCTGGTCTTCGTCCCACAAACCAAAAGGTCCCCAATTGGATTCCTGGTTTGGGCACACGTCTGGGTTGCCAGTAGGTCCACAGTTGGGGGCTGGCAAGAGGCAACCGATCGATGATTCTTTCGCACATTGATTTTTCTCTCCCTCTCTTTCTCTGTCCCTTCCCCTCTCTCTAAAAATAAATAAATAAAATCTTTTTTAAAGATGAAAATCTAGGCATCTCTTCCGGTGGTGCAGAACCCAGTGGCCAACGGCCTGCAGGACAACATGCCCAAGTTTTATTGTGACTACTGCGATACAAACCTCACCCATGACTCTCTGTCCGTGAGAAAGACTCACTGCAGTGGCAGGAAACCCAAAGAGAACGTGAAAGATTACTACCAGAAATGGATGGAGGAGCAGGCTCAGAGCCTTATCGACAAAAAGACAACCGCAGCATTTCAGCATTTCAGCAAGGAAAGATACCTCCCACTCCGTTCTCTGCTCCCCCTCCTGCCGGGGCAATACCTCCCCCCAGTCTCCTGGATCCTCCTCGCCCTGGAATGATGCCAGCACCCCATATGGGGGCCCTCCCATGATGCCAATGATGGGCCCTCCTCTTCTGGGATGATGCCTGTGGGACCCGCTCCTGGAATGAGGCCACCTATGGGAGGGCACATGCCCATGATGCCTGGGCCCCCAGTGATGAGACCTCCTGCCCATCCCATGATGGTGCCCACTCGGCCAGGAATGACTTGACCAGACAGATAAGGTGAGAAGGGAGCCTCTTTCTGTCAGTTTTCCATGACTTTTCTAGTTCACCAGGAGAGTGTGGTACTGTGACTCTGAGTGTTTCCTAATAGCGTGACAAGGAAGACTCACTCCCTTTTCCTGTCAAAGAGAGAATAGTTTTGGAGGGGAGTAGTGGGACAAAAAAAATTTTTTTTTCATTTCTATTGTGAAATGTGAAAATAAAATTGTAAACTCTGTTAGCTAAAAAGAAATGAAAATCTAGTATATTTCAGATTGCAAAAGAAAGTAAAGGTCAAACCATGTTATGGCCTAACAAGTTTGAGTCCTGCATCCTCATTAAACAATGGCTGCATACTGGCTTATGCTGGATGCTCAAGTCTAATTTCTATCCCATAAAAAATCTCCAACCTATACAAACAACATTCAAAGAACCGTCAACCACAACCTATGCATCTCTCCAAACTCTCCGGTACTAGTCAGACTAGTCTCTGGTACTATTAAGACTAATTGTATCATGTGGGGGGGGGGGAGTTGCAAAGAGAGAGGAAATACACTTTTATATTCTAGGAAAATATTAAGCTCCTCCATCTTTAAACGTAGATACATAATATAACCAAAGTCATGTAATCATTCATTCATTTCCATGAATGAACTGACCTGTGTTACCTTATGCCCCAGCAAGGGGCTGGGGATTCAACCTAAACAACAGCTACACACAGCACCTCAGGTGTCAGGACTACTGGGTGTGCATGCACAGGATCCGAACTTCTAACCTACAAAGTTCTCCAGGGGTGTAACACAGCAAATAAAAACTTTCTGCCAAAGTTAGGAAGCGTGACTATAGTGGAAAGGGGCCGGAAGGAGGGAATCGTGACAGTAGGAGATGGGGAGATGCAGTGTTTTCTGGGGGATAATTGTATTTCACAAGACATCTCTACTGCCAGAGCACGACTGGCAGAAGCAACCGTGCCATCACCGAGAAGAGCACCTGGGATACTGGGATACTCTGGAAACACTGTTGCCGGGATGACAGATTAACCTGACAGCACTGCAAAGCCCGCGTTCGCCCGGTGTCCAGCGACCCAGCCCCAGGGGCGCTGATCAGGTCCATCCCACCCTGGCACCCGGAACCTCAGGCTCACTCACTCTGCACGCTGGGTGGAGCAGGGAAGGGCGAAGGAGCGGTGGTGCTGCCTCTCCCGGGTACACCAGGTTATGTGTCCTAGGTCTGGGGTCTGATGGATGTTGTTCCGGGTGCAGCCGCACCTCTCCGCAGACTCCACGGAGGAAAACGAAACTACCAGCAGGAAGAAAAAGTTTGCCGGCAGCCCCGCCTCCTCCTCCTGGACCAATCACCGTTCCAGCACTCAGCCAATCGAACGCGGCTGTTCCGCAGATGCACTGCCTCCCCCCCGCAGCCACTGAACATCCAGTCCGCTGGGTCCTTCCTTAGCCTCTGGGCAGAAACCACGCACGAGTGACGTGTGGCTCAGCTCCGTGTTGCAACTGGCTGATTTACAGTTGTGTTTACACATCCTAGAGAGCAACGGAAAAGGAAGACCAGCTTGGAGATCCCTGCATTAGTACCCCATATCTGAGAACCTGAGGCTGAGGATATTGTGATTCTAGAAGTTCAGTTTAGCAGCCGGCCTCCGTGTAGCTAAACCCAGCGGATGCTTTTCTTGTCCTCACCTACTTGAACGATCAGAAACCTGCACAGTTGATGCCTCCATTATTTAACACTTGTTTCTTGGCCATAATGACACATCCTCCTTGCTTCTTCCTTCCTCTCAGGCATTCTTTCTCCATCTCTTGCTCCACCTGTACTGTCCAACTGGTCAGAGTCCAGATATTGGTCAGCTTTACCAACACTTCTCATGCTATCTTGTGATGACCTCACCCACATTTTCCCAATTTTCTTCTAGGTGTGGAAGGCTTCTATGTGTATATCCTGTTCACACCTCTCCTCGAGCTCTACACCCACATACACAACCCCTAACTTGACTCTCTACTTGGACATCTGGTAAGCTCTGCAAACTAGTTAAGAATTAACTCTACATCTTTCTTCTCAAACCTGCCCTTTTTATACGAATGGCACATGCTGGAAAGCTAGGGATCATTTTTTAGCATTGCCTTCTCCTTCAAGTGTCACACTCTGTCCTGTTTGATTCTTTCTTCTAAATATTTCTCAAGATTTACCACTTCTCTCCATCGCTTATGCCATCTCCCCTTTTCTCTCATTTGAATGATTGTGATACATTTCCAAATAGCTGCCTCAACTCAGCTTTTAACTTTCTTTTAATCCATATTTGCTACAGCAGTTTGAGTGATTTTTTTTTTTAAATCCTGGCCCAAGGATGTGTTTATTGACTTTAGAGTGAGAAGAAAGGGGTCAGAGGGGAAAAGAGACAGACAGACAGACATCAATGTGATAGAAACATCAATCAATAGGTTGCCTCGCATATGCTCCCAGACCAGGCATACAAACTGCAGACTAGGTATGTGCCCCTAACTGGAGATTGAACCCACAACCTTTTGGTGTATGGGACAGCACTCAACCAATTGAGCCACCCGGCCAAGGCTGGAATGAATTCTTTTTTTTTTTTTAATTGAAAGTACTGTTGGGAACCGCCCTGCCTGGTTTCAGAGACTGTAACCCCTCATGGTTAAGGCTGAGTGAGAGTTGGAACCATAAGCCACTAAAGAGACAAAGCTTGTCTCCCTGGCAGAAGTGCCACTTCTGCCCACTTCACCTTGCTTGGCCCTGAGCTTGGCCAGTTAGCCAATGACGGGTAAGAATCCTCAAGGTAGGATCAGCCTAAGACAGGCTCTGGTCACGGAAGAGGCCCGCAGGGAAGGGCTCGGGGGGGCTGTGGAAAAAGGGGGTGATGGACCCTCACCCCTCAGCTTTGAAATAGCCTGAGTCCTCATTCTGTCTGCAAGAAGTCTCCTAATCTCTTGGCTGCCTTACTTCCCTTGCCTGACTTAAGCCTGAAGCAATAACAGAGGGCAGTGCAGTCCTGTGCTGGGAGGGGCGGATTCCCAGGGGAATCAGGCCTAAGAAAAATACATACATTCCTGTGAAACCTACTTAATTTGTACCCTCAGTTTAAGAGATAAGGGTCCAGACCTGAGATGAGTCTGGCGCCTAAAGTTTTATGGCCCTCTAACTAATTGGCTGTAACTCAGAATAAGCCCTCAGAGTTCTCTGTAAATCATGTATTGTTTAACCCTTACTGGCTGACAATGATTGATGAGCTTTATCCGTATTCCTATGCAAATGAACCTAATAAAACCTCCTGGAGAGAGAGGCTCTGGGCCCTTCTCCCCTTGAGAGAAGCGGCCACCTTTCCTCCCCAAGCAGATCATGTTTTGGTAGTCTTTTTCTTCATCCGTGGTGGAACCTGGGGGGCTGCGTTAAAGCCCCCCGACAAAGTACATCTGTGTTTGTCAACCTAAAATCCTCTGATGGTTTTTCTCATAAAATCCAAATTTCTTAATATACCCTACATAGCAAAATCCTGGTTCCCCTATCATTTTCTCTAACCCTATCTTGTGCCACTCTTTCCTTTTCTTACTTCAGCACTTTTGTTCTTCGAATACGCCAAGCTCTTTCCCCAGACTCAGGGCCCTCTCACCAGCAGTTCTCCATTTGGAAAGCCCCTTGAGTCAAAGTTCCCCTCCCCCAGCTTCTTGGCTGGCTAACTTATCTTTTATGTCTCAGCTAAAGTCTCAGCTTAAATGCCACTTCTCCTGGTAGGTATCCCTTGAGGAAAGCCTAGATTAGGTCTTCTTGGAGTGTATGCCCATAAAATAAATTGTTTCCTTCAGGTAGATGAAATTTAAATCAGACCTTGAATAATAAGCCAACTTGGGTAGGAAAAGGATCAAATCATTTCCCAGGGTTCTGCTTATACGTGTATCTATTATAGTTTTTTCCCCCTCTTCTCACATCTGCGGACTCCTTCTTGTCACATGTTTAACCTCACAAAGCCAGTACTGAGCTGATGATAGCAATGACCTTTGGTACCAAAGTAGCAACCTTCTGTGAAAAAGAGGTGCTAGGCTATCAAAAAGAGCCCTTCCCCTCCTACTCACCTGCACTAAAGGCCCAGACAATGTTTGAGAAAAGCTGATTCCAAGAAAGGTAGATAATATGTTCAAAATATTTTTTTCTGGCACTGTAAAACCTGCACAGAGATTAGCTGCAATATTGATGGGTGAACTAAATAATATTAACATCCACAAACAGGTTGTCTCTCTTTGACTCTCCACATTCTGATTGTCATCAACTTCTATGGATGCTTGCTTCCCTATGCCTTTATCCTCCTTAGTTCTACCACCGCTGACAATACTCTGTTATAGGCCTTCATCGCCTGAGAACTGGAATGTTGCAATAGACACCAGGTGGACTACCTACTTCCTGTCCCTTTCCCCTCCACTATATTTTCCAAATTAAATTCTCTAAAACACCACAATTACAGTCATTTTCTGCTCAAAAGCCTTGACAACTCTCATTGCACTTACGATAAACACAAACTTGGTCTGGTACTCTGGATCCTCCACAGAATGTCCCTATCTTTCTTTCCAGCCTTGTCTCCCATTGTCCCATTACCCAACTAAACTCTATCCCCTGCTCTCCCCTCATGCTTTTAATTTTCCCGTTTCTGCCCCTTTGCCCATACTACCGGCAAGTATTGCACATACCAAATGGTGAGTCCTTACTCCCTTTGCTTATCAAATCCCTAAACAACTTTAAAAACTAAGCCTAAATCCTACATTCTCCTTCTGGTACCACCTCAACCTGTAGTGACCAACCTGGTCTCTGAAATAATGTGATAAGTAGGTGTCTCTGTGCTGACAGCCATTACACACTCCTTTATAGTATGGTTTCTAAAGTGTCTAAAGTCTTATGTCTCCAAGATTCAAAGTTCCTGGAGGGCAAACTATATGTATTTTATTAAGTTGATTCTTTAACATATTGACTGCTTAAAAAGCAATCAAATAAAAAAATAATTAAAAAATTAAACAAAAAAACTAGAAATCCAGAAATGACAGACCCAAATATGGCCCCCTTCAAAGAGTCAGCTTGGGAAGCTATATCTCTATACCAAATATGTCAACATTGCAAAAGGACACACAGATCAAGAAAAAATACACGGGGGATCCCCAGAATACTGGAATTATCTTTTGGAGGGAGGGCCCCTTGTAGTACAGGCTTCCCCCAGGAGGTGAGTGTTCTAGAAACCCATCTGTATCAGTGTACCAGCTGGTGTTGTTGTGAGAGGCCGCATTCAACTTCAAGGAATTTCTTTTGAAGACTCTTTCAAAGCATTTGCCCATTTTATGATGGGTGATTTACCACTGTACCTGCCTATGCCATGCTGAGTGTTCAGCAGTTTTTGACCAAAAATGTCATAACCCCCCATTTACCACCCTCCCTACTCACCTGATCTCACCCCAAGCAACTTTTTTTTGTTTCCCCACATAAAAAAAGTCCTCAAAGGCATTTTGCTGATATGGAAGAGGTCAAAATAAAAAAACCGCAGAAGTGCTAGAAAGCATCAAAGTCAACAAATTCAAAAACTGTTTTGAGCAGTGGGGGAAAAAACTTCTTGATAAGTATATTGCATCAATTGGAGAGTGCTTGGAATGTGACTGAAGTTTAAACATGTAAGAATAAATACACAATTTAATAAATTCCATTTTTGGCCCCCCATCTCATAGCTTAGACCATGTCTTGCAGACTATTTTATTTTTCACATTTGTTCTTTCCCTCTCACTCCTTGCCATGGTTTAGTAAGAGTGGAGTGCGCCTCCCTTTGCATTGAATGGCCTTGGCTGTGTGTCTTGCTCTGACTAAACGAATGTGAGCAGATGTGATATACCTCCCGGCCTGAGACTTTGTACTGTGTGACCAACTTGTTTTTGTGTGCTTCTTCCCTGCGCTAGGATACAGCAGGCTGAGGCAGCTGCCGCTCCTCCAGCCAGAGTCCTGGATGGGGAGATGTGTGGAGCCCCCCTGAACCTGCCACTTGGAGCAAAACTGCTGCAGCCCATCCATGCAGACATAAGTGAGATGGTGAGATGTGTTTGCTTGTCAGTGTTGTAAATCACTGTGACCTTTTTATTCTGGCACTGAAATAGCTGACCAATTAATTAATAGACAACAGAATCAAAATTCTAAATTACCTTAACAGGCTAGAATCCCTCTGGGTTGAAACCAACTGGATACAACTTATGGTTTCAAAGACCTGTGTTTGGGTTAAAAAAAAAAAAAGATAGCAAATGACACAATACTCTTTGCTGCCAGTGCCCACCTTCTGAATAGTTCTCAGCACTGCATCTAGCTGATCACTAGCAATAAATCGGAAATGGCAGGTAATATGAAACTTACCGTTTGCCATGCCTGAACTGGGATATATTCAAAGGAGAGTCAAGGACTGTGAGGAGTCTAGAAGCCACATTTTATGATAAGGAATTGAAGGCACTGGAGTAACTCATAAATTCACATCATGTTACAGTGGAAAGATAATCAGAAACCATGTCAGCCCTCCCATTTGGGGCAAATTTATTTTTGCTTGAAGAAAAGAAGACACTGTCATTCATTCCTATTCTTCATTTATCTCTTCTTTTATTCCCAAGTACCCAGTTGTATTTATGTAATTATATTTACAATCACTAGAAAAATAAATATAAAGAATACAATGCTGCCTACAAGCCAAGGCAAAAAAGAGTGATATTATCAGTTACACATTCTCATGATAAGAAATGAGAATGTATCTCCTGGCAGATTGTTTTCAATAATGACCCCATTATTCTTTTTCCTGTATCCACACCCCTTTGCAATGTGACTTTGCAGTTCCTTCCAGCAGGAATTGGGGGCTATTTCTCCACTCCTTGAATCTGGGCTGGCTTGTGACTTGCTTTAACCAATATTATACAACAGTTTTGTGACTTTGTCATTCTGAGCCTAGGCCTCAAAGGGCCTTACATACTCAGCCCTATGCTGTCTCCATGGCATGTCAGACCAGCCTGCTGCAGGACAGGGTGGCACACAGACCATAACCGAGTCCCGAAGCTGTCAGGGTTTAGGCCTCAGGCATACGAAGGAGCCTCGGCAAGATCAGGTGGCCTGACCACAATAAGCAGAACTGTTTATAAGCAGAGACGACCCAAGACTCCCAAGCAATGATAAATGCTTGTTGTTTTATCCCCCTGAGTTATAGGGGTAGTTTGGTTGTTATGTAGCAATAGATGACTAATACAGATCTTATTGGGGAAGCAAAGCATCCTACTATTGAATTTTAAAACAAAATGGCTCAAGTGGTGCAGGCCCACTGCCATTAACCCACCCCAAATATTTTCTGTAGGGATCTCTTACCCCCAGGAGTACACTATCCTGTGTGTCCTCACCACACACCTAGGACAGACGCCAGCTCTGCCTTCTGTCCTCACGGCCTTGGTCTACTTCAAAACAGCAGCTACAAATCTGATTGAAAAAACCTGTAGTAATAGATATTTTAAAACTTCCCCTCTCCTCCCAGAAACCATATTGCATTTCAGACATACTTTTTTTCTGATGTTGGTAGTAATGCTGGTAACCTAAATATCTAATAGGAATTACACTTCATCAGTGTAAGCCATATTTGTTAATCTGTAATATAACGGAATTGAAACGAAGGGTTTCTAAAATTCCCTGCAGTTTTCTGGATTTCTGATTCTCATGATAAAATATCAAAGTTATGCTTTTAAAGACTATTTAGTTACATTGGAAAATACCCAAGTATAAAATTAAATTAAAATGCAGGATAGAAAAAGTAGTATTATTCCAGTACTGCAAAAATATACAGAAATGTAAATACATGGAAACAGACGAAGAGAAAGAGGATGAGAAAGAAAAATATTTTAAAATGTGTTTCTGGGTGGTGGTTTACTTCTTTATAATTTTCCTTTTTCTAAAAAAAATGCCTATGAGCACTATTACATTTGTAGTATAAACACCCTCACAAACACTTTTTAAGTCCTGGGCTTTCCGGGGAGCAGCCAACGCCTGCCCAGAGGTGCACTGGGGCAGGCGGCGGTGTCGAGCTCTTGGAAAACTTCCCAAAACAGCAGGGCCGGCGCGCGGCGGGAGGGACCCAGATGCTCAGAAGAGCCACCCCCACGTGCTTTCTGGGAAACCGCCCGGGAGCAAGAAGGAGCGGGCTTGAGAGGAAATCGAAAAGCGAAAGTCACAGACTGAGGGAGCAGGGCGCAGGCGCAGGCTCGGACGCGGGGCTTTCCGGCAGTGGGCAGGCTGGCCTGCGGTCCCCCCTCCCCACCACCCCCGCAGCCTCCCAGGGGCAGGAAACGCACTCTGGCTCCGAGACGGCCCGCTGCGGCTCGCTGCGGCCGGGCGCCCTCTCTTTTGGGTCGAATCTGAGAGTAGTGGTCCTTGGACAAAATGAAAGACTGAGGCGGGGTGGGTGGCCTTAACTTTAGGGGGGTGGAGGGGGACACCTGCTAATTGCTCAAGGTGCTAGGAAACTCACCCACCCCACTTCCACCTTTTCTTCCTTCCCTTGGCCTGGAATCGTTCCCTTTTCCTAACCTCACTTCTCTATGTACCCAACTTGCATTCGTGCTAAGCCAGATCTTACTGGTCTTTCAAGCTCTGACCTTAAACCACGGGTGAAGGTGGGGGCTGGCCGCTTTTTCAGCTGTCCTTTTGTTAGACCTGAGAAGGGGCTTTCCTCTTTCTCCTGGGGTCTTTTCGTTCCCCACCCCTCGCCTTGTCCCTTATGGTAATTAAACCAGAAAGGGTGGGGGAGAAGTATAATGGAGAAGAATAATTTCATCACTAGACTATGATTTCAAAAGTTTAGCATGCTCAGGAAAAAGTAGTTTTGGCCCTGCCTGCAACCTGCATTACTTATAGAATGGTTCCAGGAGACACTGACCTAGTTTCTTTGGGCTTCGTTCAACCACTCTTCAAGGGCCCTACTTATTTTCGGTGACCTAGGGACCAACCTGGGACCTCCAATGTGAGCAGACCCATCCTGCTGAACCACAGCTGCTCGCCTCTCCTGAGAGTGAGCACCAGTCCCCACGGCTGCACACAAACACACTGGTGAGGGCACTTCCCATAATTCCCGCAAGGCAGATGGATGTTATCTTCTCCAGTTACAAGGAGAGGACACGATCTGCTATATAATTTCCAGCACAAAATGAAAATGGGGGCCCCTTTTTCAAAATTTATTAGGAATTTCAAGAAGGCCCTGACCAGTGCGGCTCAGTTGGTTGGGCTTTGTCCCACAAAGTGAAAGGTCCCCAGTTCCATTCCCAGTAGGGCTCTTGACTGGTTGCAGGTTGGCCTGGTCCAAGACTGGGCACATATGAGGCAATTGATCATTGTTTCTCTCTCACCTCAATATTTCTTTCCCTTTCTTCCTCCCTCCCTTCCCTCTCTCTGAAAATAAATTAGTTAAATCTTAAAAAGAATGGAAAGAGTTCCAAGAAGTCAATAGCAAAGCATTAAACCAAACATGGGCCCTTCTGAGTACTTGGCTCTGTGTGACTGGGTAGGTCGCACACCCATTAAGTCCCTAGTGTGGGAATCTGGGGAGGAGGATTTCTCCTGTAGAAACATTGTTACATATTTACTTAAATGGAAACTTATATACAATGAAGAAACAGGTTATAACACCACTTCTTCCCGTAGCACTTGGAATGACATCTAGCCTTCAGCTTTCCTACATGATGGGGCCTTGCCTCCCTTCTTAGTCATCTTGTCCCACTCCCTTCATGCTTCACTTTGCTCTCCTCCCAAGGGCCTCTTTCTGCTCCTCAAGTAACCCAGGCTTTTACCTGCCTAGGTCCTATGTGTACCATGCTTTGGGGAGGCTGTTTTCCTGGCTGTGTTCACGGACTGGCTCCTCATTCTTTAGATCCTCAGCTCAAAGATCATCTCCTCAGAGAGACCTTCATTTACCCCCTTTTTCCAGTTACTTGATATCACATTTCTATTCCTTTTAGCACTTATTAAATCTGTCCTTTATTGTTTGCTTGTCTGTTTTTCTCTTCCCTCATAGAAGGAGGGACTTTGTGCTGTTACAGCTTGTCTCACCTTGGTTCCAAGAGGATATTAAGCCCAATGCCCTGAGATATCTGATTGTGAATTACCTTTTCTCCTGTACATCTCGAATGACACTATGTACCATCCTTGGGAAACTGAGAAAACAGTTAAGCAAATTGCTATCTGTGTCTGTGGTTCAGATGGGAAACCCTCATTGAGAAAGGCAATGCCTGATTCAGAGCAGTTCTCAACATTTTTTGAATGAGTGAATAACATCATTGACCAGCTGGGATCAGGAATCACAGGTTAATTCAACCATTCAGTTCCCAGCACTGGCACTAGGCCTATGGAGCTAGAATTGAGGGGGAGGAGAATAAAGAACATTTGTACTATGAAACACTCCCCTAAAGGATTTTAATGAAAGCACCATTCTTCCACCCCCTTTAACCTCTCCCCATCTCCACCCTGTCTAGATGTCCTTTAAGAGTCTTTCCATCAGAGGCAGTTGGTGAGATGTCTACGTGGCTGACTGTCAAACCTAATGTAAGAGAGTGTTGTGTAGAATTTTTATCGAGGCAGGAGTAGTAAAGACCATCATTTAATGAGTAGGAGTTAGGGGAAAACTTCAGGCACACTTGACTGGGTGGATGTTTGGCACACATGAGATACCTAAATTAAAGGGAAGCTAGAGTAAGATAATAATCAAGCATTATCATTCAAGAGCATTTCTACAGAGTTGGGAAGTTAAGAGTGAGGTAAAGTAGAGGGGAAGTACTATGTTGTTTGAGCAATAGCAAGCAGGTTTTGGTTATTCAGTTTGAAGAATAATATTGGGGGCCGTTCCATGATTTTAGAGTTTGGAAGCATTATAAAGGGAATTCCAGCTTAGTCTTGCAGGCAGACAGAAAAGCAAATGAAAGGAAGGTACCAATTATTGTCATCTGTGTGTGCAAACACCAAATCATTAACTAATATTTATTAAAGGGCTGGCTGTGCTAGACTCTAGGGATAGTATTATGAACACAGCCTTCTTAGTCCCTGGACATACAGAGCTTGCTTACAGTCTCCTGAAGAAGACAGATGACGTGCATTTACAACAAAGGTGATAAGAAATGTGCTGGGGCATCTACAGGATAGGAAGGTGTGATGTGACCTGAGCCATCTATGTGCGTGTGTTTCAAAGGAAAGCTTTTCAGAGCCTGAAGGATGTATGATCCTTATCCGGGTAGATGAAATGGCGTTGGTGAATTAAGAGGCTATAGTAGAGGGAGGTGAATGCGAGCAGGACCATCAAAGAAAATGAAAGTAGTTCAGTCAGTCTCTTGGGTGTATGTTTTAGAGGACAAGAAGCTATTCTGGGGGAGAAGTGATGAGAGAGGAGATGAAAATTCAGTTGCAGAGTAAAAAGAGACTAAAAAATGACTTTGAAAAGATCTGTTAAGAGGTATGGTCTTCGACCAGAACTGGGATTCTTAACTCTTTTTTGTGCCATGGACCCCTTTGGCAGTCCAATGAAACCTATGAATTCCTTCAAAGAATAATGTTTTTAGTCAAATAAAATACATAAGATTAAAAAGGAAACCAAATACACTGATATGGAGATTTCAAAATATTGAAACCAACTTTGTAATGTAGCAATATAAGTGCTTCTTTATTAATGGCATTAAATAAATTCTAGCAATGGGTCTGAGGAATGCAATTTCAAAGTTGTGCTTAGCATAAGCAATATTTTGAGCTAAATGTGTAGTATGACAAAAAATACGGTGTAGGTTATGGTTTGTTGCCTTTATACCTAATTAAAGAAAATTCTGTTTCAGAAAAAGTGTATAGAAATAAAATTCTATCTACTGCCATCTAAATTCATGAACCTCCACCATTCTGCCCACACTCTCCAAGTAATAACTGCTAATCAAGAGCATCATGGACCACTTGAGGATTGTAGTAAGGAGTGAAATGATCCAATTCACTTATTAAGAGCCCTCTGTCTACACAGGAAGCCACAGGGAATCGTTTGTTGTATTTACTGGCAGAGTGGTGCAGGGAACATCCTTCTCATCAGTTTTTATAGTGTCCTCTTTGTGCGGACTCTGGTTGATATGTTCCAGGTCTCACAGTGGTGGTTACACAACTATGGGTTTGTCAGAAAGGGGTGCATTTTACTCTCTAAGTTATACTTCAGTAAGCCAGACGTTATAAAATGCAATTAGTCAAATCAATCAATGCTCATGGGCAGTTTGAAAACAGGCTGTGAAGAAATTGGAGTGCGTGCTCACGGAGGCCCGTTTACTAAGTCTGGCCCACTGTTACCTGCTGGTAGAGCACAGCGGAAGAATGGCCTGACTCCTAATTCCGTTCCTCCCACCACAGGCAGTGCAGGGGCCTCCTGAGCCATGTGAGGTAAAGAAAAGTTCCTTGGGGTAGTGGACTTACATTCTTCTTTATGGGTTTGGCGGGGCGGGGGGGGTGGTGACTTTCATTGCTACCTTAAGACTTTGAGGAAATCTACCGGCAGCTATCTTTCTTCAGCATTTATTCCAGATAAAGGCACCAATATTCAGTAAAATTGGCCAAAGCAATTCTTTACATTAAAAAGAATTTGAAAAGGGATTAGCAAAATGGACATCTGTGATTAGTATATGGTGGGTGAGAGGAAAAGTGAAAATATGATTAATATGTTGAAAATATACCTTATGTTTCATTCCATGCTGCTTATTTGCTCCTTGCAGGCAGAAAAAAACTATTCTGGGGTAGAGAGGAGAAGATTGGTGGGACGAAAACTCCTATTAGGAAGGTAGGTTATATTAAATCTTTTTTTCTTTTGGAACTCATTTTTCATCAAACATTAGCCTCTTCCTGTTTGTCTTGCCTGGGGGACGGGAAGTGGGTGGAAGAAGTTAGAGAGGAGCCCTCCAGAGGGGACTGTCGCCTCGAGTGCAGCCAGGGCTCACCTTGGATACCAGCCTCAGCACTTTCCTGCAGTAAATCACGGCAGATGCCTTAGTATCGCCTGGCTCAGCCCATTCCCTGGGGCCTGGCAGACATCGGGAGCACCCCAAATCCTGGCACTGGGGGATCCCATACTATTCCTAAGGGCGCCAGTTGGGCAATGTTACCACTAAGCATCCAGTCTGGCCCATACTATTGGTTCCCTAGATAAACACCAGGAATGACTCTGGGTCCCTCCTTATAGCAGGAGGTATCCCTGGCAGCCGTATCAGCAGCTGTGAACCACGACGTGGGGACAATGTTGGCATGGCAATCAAGAGGCTTCATAATTCACCCCTGGATACCCCGGGCACTTTTGCTGTCAATGCCCCATTATTAACTCCATGTGTGTCTAGTGTGATGACTTACCTGCTGGAACTCGGGACGCTGGCTTCTTTGGATTTTCCCTCAGGCCTTCCTATTGATTTTTCAGTAATGTAGTATGACTTTGTTATTCCTGATCTATTCTGAAATCTTAACACTTAAACCTTCTAGAGCCAAAATCATAAACAAAGTCAGAAATGAAACAAATACAAATGAGTCTTTAGTTAATACTATATTAACACATGGTTTTTAAGTGTCTTATCTGGCACGTTTATCTGAAGCTTTGGTTTTTAGCATTTCAGTCACAACGCTCCCAGCTGAGGGTGTCCGGCCAGAGGGAGGAGAGCTTCAGACGTCAGTCGCTTTGGTATTTACAAAGCTGAAGGAATAGGATGTGATTGTTGGCAAAGATCAGTCTTTACACTTTTTTGCTTCCTTCTTTTGAATGTCAAGATTTTATGCTGTTATTCAGCAGAATAGGGAGACTTCATCTAAAAGTGAAAAACAAAAATGACCTTGAGGAAACTACTGTTTTGCAAATAAATTACCATTTCTTATGTAAACATCCTTGTGTCTACTAAATACTCCATAATCATTCTACCAATTAACTAAGTGTTCAAAAGGTACCTTTTAAGTAGATGAAAGCTGTTTTAAGAAGGCCTATTCATCCCACCAAAAATGTAAGAAGAAACAGGTGCAAAAGGTAGCACAGGTTCTCTCCTAACTACACGTTTTGGAATAAGCTGCCCATGGAGAGTATGGATTTTTCATCCCTAGAAGTCTTCAAGAAAAGGACTGAAACCCACTTGATTTATAGTCAGAAATCTCTAGGGGCACAGAGTACCTCCAAGATGCTATTGTTCTAAATTCTAATGTATGTTCGTCCTTGTGTAAATTGGTGGTTTGAACTGCTCAACAGCATTGGGTATGAGAATGGATAGAATGCATCCTAAATCTCATTATTGCATTTACAATTAGGACTCTGTTCTCAGAAGAGTAGTAGTATACTGCTTTTGATTGTTACTCATACACTACTTGAAGAGGCTCCCGGGAGGAACAATGCAAGCAACAATTAATCAAAAAAAAATTCAAATGTGTTGTGCTTGAACTGCTAAAATAAATAATAAACTAGGCTTAATAAATATTGACTAATACATGTTGTCTGCTGATATGTGAAGAGAATGGTGGGCAAGGGACAAAGTGTATTTGAGTGGGGTACAGGAATATTTTGCCCTGTGGGGGCTTGTGATGGAAAGAATTTAAAGCAGTTCAAGTAAGTGAAGGTGTCTGCTTTCAGTGTGGGTACTGTCAGCAACACACAGGACCTTACAGAACTTCAGTCCCTTTGGTTGGCATCCCACCCTTGCTCACGTAGCGATGCCCTTGACCAGCCATGGAAAAGGAAGGGAACGTACTGCAGTTTCGATTGTTGTGGGGCTCAGGTTTTCTCTCAGCACTGCGTACACACTCGGAGACATGGGGAGAAGGTCTGACGGAGACTGTGGCTCAGCTGAATCGCTTCGGCTTAAAGAAATAACAAGGTAAATATCGAGCAGGATTAAAAAACCATAGCTCATTCTGTCAGGAACTCAGTTCTAGAACTTTACCTATTTGTCACACTAAGATGCCTAACTCATCATTTGATATCACATCACTCAGCCTACTATGAAATATACGGCATATACAAAGGCAACTTTATAATTCCAGTGATAACAGACTGTGGTGTGTCTTGAAGACCAGCTTTACGTATTAAAGAAAACGGGATATTGAGAATTAAAATGCTTTATTCTCAGTCATATGTATTCCGCGGTACCCTTACATTTCCTATAGAAAAGCTTTTCTTT